>NW_010250767.1:0-11117 GCF_000690775.1 Eurypyga helias | reverse complement strand
GCCGAGTGTGAGAGGTTATGTTGGGAAAGTCAAATGAGGTTTGTTGAGTAATGACACAGACCCAGCTAGTTTTCGCTCTAGATGATAAATTGCTGACGAGGAAAGAAACATGTTCCTTACTGTGAATCATCCTAGAGACAAGACGTCTGCCATCCTCTTTTTATTTATAAGCATTTCCTTTAGTGTGCTAAATGTAAGTCATATTCCTCAGGACCTACAGATTCAAACTAGTAGCCATAAAGGGTTTTATGGAATATTCCTTTATCTTTTTTTTTTTTCCCCCCCCAAAGTATAACATATTATAGTACTTGCAGCCCTAGAGTTTTAGGAACCCTGAGTATCCTTCTTCTCTTGTTTTGTGTGGGGTTTTTGTATGCAGTTATTTCAGAGAATTGCAGTCATTGTCATAAGGATTTTGATTCTTATGTTTTAAAAAATGTTAAATACAGTGTAATAACTTTATTGTTTATATAGTGACAACCTGTCACTTAAAGAGGCATTCAGATTTTGTCTTAAGCACTTGTGCTTTTTAAAACATTTCTCAAGGAATTAGGAGAAGAAAACAAATTTGATAATTTTCATTATCTCCCTGTCACTTCAGATTAGTAGTACTAATAATATACCAGTACCCATGGTTCTAAAATACTGAATTAAAATCAAATTCATTACAACAGAATTCTAGAACTCATCTGTGTGGATGAGGTGTTTAAAAAAAATAAAATTAACATCCATTAGTAGAATCAGAAGAATTCATAAATGCTGAGTAAAGAACAAATAATAAGTGTAGTTTACGTGGTTATTTAAAAAGTTTCTTTATTAAGAAAAATGAGTTGCAGAGTTAGAAGTCAAGTCAGCATACAAAGACATGTATTAGAATACAGAACTTAAAGAAAGGGCGGAGAGAGAAGACCTCCCTACTCACAGACTGGGAAGACCTTCAGTTTAATTCAAACTGTCCATGAAGTCTGTCCAGTTTATAACATCTTATTAAGACTAAGAGTTTCTGCCTAGTAGCTACACACATCTATGCAGCAACTTCATTTTATACCAAATTTTATACAAGGAAGAAGGTTACTAATAGGGTAACATTTAAAACCTGCATGAAAACTAGCATAGTTTGATGCAGTTTTTAATTGTTTGGGTAGACTGCAGTAAACTGGGAAAAATTGAGATTTACAATATAGTGTTATTAAAACCAGGAAAAAGGAATGAATATCCCAAAAAAATTTCAGCAGTGCTAAAAAATGGAGTAGAGGAATGGGATGAAAATGGTGGCAGACAGGTAAAATATATTTATTGTGAATATCATGTTTAATTTAAAAATAGTATAATAATAATCAAGTGGACAGTATCCCTGCCCATGGCAGGGGGGGCTGGAACTAGATGATCTTAAAAGTCCCTTCCAACTCAAACCATTCTACAATTCTATGATTAAATATTTTGAAAGTATATAAAATAATTAAAAAATATTCAGAGAAGAGCAAAATAAAGGTCAGAGCCATGTAGACAAGACCTACATCAGAGAAGACTAAAGGGATGAGATTTTTAGTCGTAAAGAATAATTGTCATGACAAAGGAGGTCATCCATCAGCATTTTCTTTAGTAACACTGACACAAGTGGGTATTTGTTTAAATGAATAGTGAGTCATTGTTTTATTAAAGGAAATAAATTTTTGATTAATTGGTATATATTTTTTGTTCTGAATTATTACTGTGTGATATTCTATATATGAAAACTCAGATGTTTAAAAATGGTATATTTGAATCAATTTCCTTTGCTGAATGCCTGTCTTAAATTTCTCAGGCAGCTCCTAGGAATGACCAAATTATACATATATAGGACAGTCTCAGAACCTCAGTATGCTCCACCTGGGATTGATCCAGGGAATGGTTTCTGAGTTGGGAATTAAAGGGAAATGAAAGAAAACGTAAATACTGACATGCAAAACTTTCTGAGTTATTGCCTTTTCCACATTATGAGTATGTGGAATTTTAAGCTTTTGGGTTTTTTTCCAATATATTTAGGACCTAATTTTGTAGTTAGCTGGATAACATATAGAAAGCCTAAGCTGTATAACATGAAGTAGATTTCTTGGTCCATGACTGAAAATCCTATGGCAGAGAAATACTATTTTTACTTACTTAAATCAGAAATAGCTTATTGTCTGGATATCACGTTATATTGAGAATATACTCTATCAGAACACAGTACCGAAGACAATGAATTCAAACAAAAATAAAATAATTCACGTTTTCTAGAATTTCTGTCGTGGTCTAGCCCTGTCTGGCAGTTAAGCACCACCAGTGGCTCTACCACTCCACCCTCCCACCACTCTCCACTCCCAGGGAGGGAGGGCCAGAGGGAAAACAAGGGAGGTTGGTAAAAAGTTGAGATAAGAACTATTTAATTATATAAATGAAACTTGTGGAGTTACTAACAATGCTATTGTTAATAAGTAATTAAGAGAACAGAAACACCGAACAAATGATACTGGATCTCACCCCCCTGGACGGACACAGCCAGGCTCCAGGACAGCAAAGTTAAAAAAAAAAAAGGCCTGGTAGCTGAGAGCAGGGGGAAAGAAAACTTTCAAGTGCCCCTTCTCAGAGCAAGTTCCCTGACAAAAGATGCTACTTCTCTGCTAATCACCCGACCCGAGGTGGGGACAAAGACCGTGTTGCCAGCGCTGCCGGCAGGAACCTCCGAGCCCCCGCTCTCAAACGCCTTCCGGGTTGCCTTGCAAAGTCTCCCCCCACGCCCCAGCCCACTCCCACTGCCGTGGGTACGGGGGTGACAGTGACCGCTCAGCTTGATGTATTATGGAATGAAACAAAATCTTATAGTCTGGAACCAGTACAGTTTCATTGCTTTGGTAATAGCAATAATGTGAAAAAGTCTGCTGTCACTATAAACCTTTAATTTTTGATTAATTGGTAATTTATGTCTTATCATCGTATTAAAACAAATTCATACCTACTTCCTACTTCTATTGAATAGTACCTACTGAAGTGGCTACCATATCTTCCTTAGCATTTTAAGGTTAAAATCAACATTTTCTAGCCTTTCTGAACACGTGATAATAATTTGCATACTTAAAATACAATTTTCTTACATAATTCTTCAATTAATTTTACTGAATAATATACTCATGCAAATTCAAATTCCACTGCTCTTTCTTACATTATTTGCTCTTTGCAAAAAACATGTAGGTTAACAGATTTAGAGCTGGAAATTTTTTCTGAAGATCAAGTGTTGGAATAAGGAGTAGAAAAGTGAGGTAGCAGATTTGTTCCGCCACTCTCTCTTCTTTAAAATTTGGTTGACTTTGTGCATCTGGCTTGATTCTTGTTTCCTTTCAAAATTAATACAAATATTAATTAGCAAGTGTAGAATATTTAAAAAGTGAATTCCATCAAAAAATTAACAACGTGAACTGGAGCTGTGGTGGGTTTTTGGGGGGGAGAGGGTGGGGTGTTTGGTTTGGGTGGGTTTTTTTGTTTGTTTGGGTTTTTTTAATAAAGTGAGTATTATATCCAGGATATAAAGCTCAGGTGTCATTATTTTTTTGACAACGAACTATTAGAAAGGAATATACTCTCTCATCTTCTATTCTAATCATTAAGGTCGAATACTAGTGAACCTTCAAGATGAAAAGTAAAATCTTGGTGTGACGTTTTAATAGGTAAAACTACCCTTGAAGCTACATTTAATTTCTTATAATTTATGATTACCAGACTCTTCAAATAGTTTACTTTTTATGGTATAAGATCATGAGGGTCTTTATAAAACATACTATTTTGAACTTTGTGGCCTTCAAAATATTGCAAAGAAAAGCAAGAAATTACTACAAAACCAATTTTTTTTCCTAGCTGTACAAGATGCTATCACAAGAATGTTCTCTAGATTTCACCTTGAATAGTTGAGATTATTCTAATCAGCAGAATTTTGCAAGACTGGACCACGATTTCATCCTTTTTTTACCGTGTTGGCATATAAATGAGATGTTTGTCTTTCAAGTTAGATGAGCAGAAGGACACTGAACAAGCAAAGGTGGGGTTTTTTTGTGGTTTTTGGGTTTTTTTTTTTAATCTAGTTGTAGTTAAAATAGAAGAAAACAGATTCTATCATACTTTATGGGTTCTTTTTTTTCCCCAAAAAAACCTGAATTACCTAGCTGTGTTCTGTCTCTGACTGTAACTAACAAAAGACAATTCCACTTATCATTTGTATTACCAAACACAAGGTATATATCTGAGCCATAATTTTTAGTAGAGGTGCAGGGAAGGCAGAACAATGTGATGGAATATTGTCCTTTTCAATGTTTAGTACAGCTTTTATTTTCTTTAATGACTCCACTGAATAGGGTGCATGTAGACTGGAATTCTGTTGCACCTAAGTAACTGCAGCATTCTTATTCCTAACTACCCATGGGGAAATAAAACACAGATGTTCATTGCTGACTTCCCATGTCTATCTGAACCCATGTGAGAGAATGGCTGAGGGACTGTGGACTGATTCATTTTCCATGGCAAGAATGGTAACTGGTCAAGGAAGTGTCTGCTCATGCTAAAGGTGTTTTTTCTTTTCTTCCTAGTACATTATAACCTCCAAAATCTTTCCTGTATTACTTCAAATTTTATGCCTTCTCTTCTACAAATGAAGGAAAGGCAAATCTAATTTTTTTAATGCATGGTGAAATAGAACCATTAGATTCTAGCTACAGGGTTTAACCAGACTGTGACACAGTGTTAGAGGGTAATTTTAATTTTCTTTTTCTGTGTGGCTTTCTAACACTCATTATTTTTCTGCTTCCTGCCAAAATAACACAACATTCTTTGATCCCTGCCTCCTTTCAAAAGTGCAGGTAGTGTGAAAGAGCTTCCCACACACAAGCAAGTAATTTGTACTTCTCATAACTGCTAAATTAGCATTCTCCCTTATTGCTGGAATGAAGTTGCTGCAGAGTTGTGTGCATCAACTTAAGAATCTGCTGAAGAGACTAAGAGTCTTTGGTCAGTTGGTCTCCGAAGTTCTCAACTACATGTTCTCAGCGTTCATTCTGAGGCTTATGTATTTCAGAAAAAATAAGGGACAGAAACACAAGAAGAGTCATAGGTAGTGGTGCTGGAAATGTAGGGAGTTTGAAGAATTGGTTGTAGAAAGGTTGCCCACAGAAGCTGTGGATGCCCTATCATTGGAAGTGTTCCAGGTCAAGCCGGATGGGACTTTGAGCAACCTGGTCTAGTGAAAGATGTCTCTGCCCATGCTCGGTAGTTGGACTAGATGGTCTTTGAAGATCCCTTCCAACCTGTCCCTGGAAACTTTCAAGGCCAGGTTAGATGGTTCTGAGCAACCTGGTCTAGTGGAAGGTGTCCCTGCCCATGGCAGGGGGGTTGGAACTAGATGATCTTTAAGGTCCCTTCCAACCCAAACCATTCTGTGATTCTATGGTCCTATGGTAAAAGCTGAATATGGCTGTAGATTTTTATCTGGAGAACATTCCTGTCTCTGTTCAGCAGTTTCAATGAGATATGTGCATGCTTGTATTAAGAATTCATTAAAAAGCAGGTTTTAAGAAATGCCTAAATATTAAGACACTGAATGGAGTAGGGAGATGTGTATTTTTACACTGCTATTTGAATATACCTATGTAAAAATTTATTTGAGGCTTTTAGTGGCTCAGTGGTGTACTGGATCCTTTGTCTAATTTAGTACAAGTTTTTGTGAGCTTTGTTTGCATCATCCAATTTATTGTTTTGAATGCCAAAAAACTCATAGTTGTTAACCTTTTGTTAGAGAAAAGGAGAAAATCTTAACTTTAAAAACTTGGGAAAGAAATTCTCACTTCAGACTAAAAATAAATTGATGCAGTCATCAACCTAAAACTTTGGAATTCTTTCATGCCTGATTGCATTCTATTCAGGCAGCAAGAGGTATAGTGTGAAGTTCACTATTGTAAGGAACCATGGCCATAGCTTTTCAAAATAATGGACTTTATTTCACTGAGGAAAGGATTTTTGTTTGGCTGAAGAAAATCAGCAATTGTGACATGTTCTTGCTTTACGTTGATGTCTTGACTGGTCTAGAAGAGAGCATTTTTCTTTCAAACACAAATACCACGGGGAGAAAAATAAAAGGAAAACAAAAATTGAATAATTAATGGTCACTGACAACATATGCAGTTTTAAATTCTTTCACACATTTTAGAGATGCTAAAAGTCCACAGTAACTCTAACTTTTCTTCCTTTTGGTCTTCTAACACACGGAATTGTGCAGTTAGGTAGGTGTATTGTGAAGTATTTTATCTTTCACTGAAACGACAATTAACTGACTTCTTGAAAAATGGTAAATGTTGGATTAGAAATATACAGCAAAAAGGAAAAACAGTGATACCTGATAAACTATTTTTTGAGCTGTTACTTTGATATCTGTTTAATATCTGTTGAAACAAGTATAAAAGAGAAGCATTAACAGCAAAATAATTAAAGAACATTTCAGCATAAATATGTAAAATAGGACTTTTTTCTGTTTTCTTAAGAAGAAATGGGGTTTAAACAGATCTAACCTTGGTGTAGAGGAATTAATGAGGGACTGAAGTCAATGGTGCTTTGCTTTCCCTCTAGCCATCATGTCTCCCAGACATAGTTTATTAAGTCTTCAAGGAAAGGATGGACATTCAGGCATTGTTACTCAGTTATTGAAAAACTGTTATTATTGTGAAAGCTATTGTTGACCCTCTTGAGGGACAAGAGGCCTTATAGAGGTATTTGGATAGATTGGAGCATTGGGCTATGATTAATGGGACGAAATCTAACAAGTCAAAATGCTGGATTCTGCATGTAGGATGGGGTACTGCCAGGCTAAGAATGAACTGGGAGAGGAGTGGCTGAAGAGCAGCCCTGAAGAAAGGGATCTGGGGGTGCTGGCTGGGAGCAGGCTAAACAGGACTCAGCAGAGTGCTCTGAAAACCAAGAGGGCAAACTGTATCCTGGGGTGCATCAAAATCAACATAATCAGCTAGTCAAAAGAGGTGATTATCCTGCTGTATTCAGTGTTAGTGTGGCCTCATCTTCAGTGAGTGCAGTTCTGGGTCCCAGAGTTTAAGAAGGATGTGAAGGTCCTTGAATGTGTCCACAGGAGGGCAACAGACCTGGTGAAAGGTCTGGAAGGAATGTCCTAAGAGGAGCAGCTGAGGACTTCCGGCTTGTCTAGTTTGGAGGAAAGGAACCTGAGTGGCAACCTCATTGCTCTCCACAACTTCCACAAGAGGAGAAGTGGAGAGGGAGTTTCTGACCTCTTCTCCCTAGTATCCAGTGTTAGAATGCCTAGGAATGGTTCAAAGCTGCTCCAAGGGAAGTTTAGACTGGACATTAAGAAGCATTTCTTTGCCAAGAGGGTGGTCAAACACTGGAATTGGCTTCCTAGAGAGGTGGTCAATGCCCCAAGTCTATCGGTGTTTGAGAGGAATTTGGACAATGACCCTAACTGCATACTTTAATTTGGTCAGCCCTGAATTCATGAGGTTGTTGGACTAGATCATCATGGTAGGTCCCTTCCAACTGAAATACTCCATTCTATTCCATTCTGTTTAATTAGCATTTTTCCTCCTTTTCTTTTCTTATGCTCATTTTTTTTTCTTTTTAAATTTATAAAAACAATGTTTTGTTTTTCTTTTCTAAAATCTTGACATTACAGAGCATTAAAGATAGCCTGGGGAGACTGCTGGGTCATATAGACATTATTCAAAACAAGAAGATACCGGCTTTGCAAAGTGCTACACCAAGGGAAGTGGCAAATATACAAGAGAAGCTGAATCAGCTTAATTTCCAATGGGAGAAAGTTAACAAGATGTACAGGGACCGACAGGCGTAAGTAACTTTTAAAAATTATTATTTCTGATGGCATCCATCAGTATTTGGTTTACTGTTGGTGATTGTTTCTTAGTCTTCTTTTGGTGGAACTATCTTTCAAGGTTGCAAACAATACTTCCTTATAACTAAGTGTAGAATGTTTAGAGGGAATTGTAATTTACTTTATGAGCACTTTTGTAAAACTGAAAATAGTTTGACCAACTATCACTTGCATTAGACCAAAACCTGGCATGATATTGCACACCTATCCCTATGTCATTATAAATGACATTACTTGACCCTAAGATAGCATTAGACATTTACACTTTTGTACCTGTATTATTTATTTAAAAATCTGAACCAGTGGTGAGTACCTCATAGTAAAATCCCTTTTAATTGCAGAGGATTTACTAGTTTGAGGAGTAGTTCTCATTTTATGTCTAAGACGCACAACTAGAATTGTTAGTGGCTGTAAATCCAGTGTCATCTTTTTATGTCTATATGTTAAACATTATACAGCAAGACAGGACACTTGAGAAGTATAGAAGGGCATTACATGATAATTAATAAAACTGTGATCTCCTACATTATCATACAAAACTTATTTTTCTCCTTGTATATTATTTCTGGATGTTTTAATCTGGGAATCATATCATACTTCAAAATGTAGCAAACCCTATGTTTTAAATTTTTGGAACTGTGCAATAAATACCTAGGTTTATACTTCCTTTTCCATCTGATATATCAGATGTTACTGGCAGTGATACAGCAATTTCTGTGATTTATGGGATATACTTCTTTTTCAGAATGAGTAATTTAAGTTAGCCTTAAATAAAAAGTCATAATTTCAAGCACTTATTCAATTACCACAGAAAAGTCCTTGATAGTTCTTCCGAAAATGTAAACTATTAATCTGATACTGAAAATCTTAATCTATATAAGACTAGTTCCATTCATTGCAATTGTCCATTCATAGTGATTTTAAAGAATTGGTTCTCCAGATTGCTGAAAACTTGATATGAAATGTTTCTTTTGATATCCTACCCCAGCAGACAATACATTGAAATTTACTACAATATCCCTTTCTGCACTACACATGTTTATAAATAACCCTGATCTCAGAAAATGCTCTTATAACAATTATAATGTTTCTGAACAGATTAACTTAATGTCCAAATAATTACTGTGTTGTATAGTAAAAAGAGGTATGAATCTAAACATATAAACAGTGACTAGAAGAAAAAATGTACTTCCTGTGAGCTTTGTAACTTCTGTGTTTTCTTTGTTTAGAAATAGTGGTCAACAGCTGACACTTTGCAAATTTGTACAGATGTATTATTTCCACTGCCAGCCAGTTACTAGCTTTGATTTTAGGTTGCTGGAGAGAGACAGAGAAAGTTTAAAACAATAATAATGAGAGAGAGTAATTATAAAAAATAATCTAGTAATCTTCATGTCATCTGTTTTGTCTTAACATTTGAAGTGTAAGAAACTGAGATAGATTTATAATCTTGTAAGGTTTTCAGATTCTCCCGTGCACAGTACTTTTTTTAAAGATAATAAGCCTGTCCTGGGTGCGGTAAGAAAGATTGTTTGGTTTCTCATGGTGCCACATAGAAAAATGAAGGTGATGTTAGAAGCTACTGGAGCTAAGCTGCTCACACAGATAATAAGAACTGTGGATATTTGGTGTTGTGCTTTTCCCAAACTCTTGCTGGTATAATAGACCAAGCTCTGAAAAACCCCATATGCATTTTCTACCACTGGTGCCTAGCAAGGAGAGCAGAAAGCTTAGACCACCAGCACTGACACTCAGTTATCCTTTATTTAGACTAGATGATATTTAGCCAGCTGCAGGAAATATTCTGAGGTGAAAAGAATTCATGTTTGTCAAGTATTTTGAGGTAATCAGATAAAGGCACAAGAGAAGTAAGAAGTATGATTATGCTCCAGCTGGTGTTTGCCGGGGGGAGTCATCCACTTTTAGTGCAATGGACAGCAACTCAAGGTGATGATAAGCTTGACTGCTGGCATTGCACACCTTTCTTTTTCTTTGAAATGTTATGTTTCTGGTGCCAGTCTTATTGTGTCACTGTTTCAGTGTTTTTGTTTGAACTCTGAGATGTTCCCTACAGCTTCTGCAGTTTTATGAGATGCTTTTGGACTGCACACGAATGCTAGCAGATAGATGAAAGAAGGTAATATGGCCTTTAGCATTTTGCTTCTAGCAGTTTGTAAGAGGTGAAAGTATCAGTGTTAAGTCTCCTCTTGAGACATGGATGAAGCTGTGTTCATGAGATATGCTATCAATGCTGATGTTTTAGGACAGTTTGGAATTATTATTGGAGCTGTGACCTGCTTTCAAGGGAGTGTATCTAAGTGAATGTGAGTATTCCACGTTTGAAAGGTTACAGAAACAAATATACTATAGTATGTTAGTTCCTGAATATTGGTTTTAGGATATCAAAGCGTTGTAGTAACATGAAAATTACTGTTTAAGTAAACACAGAGTCAACTGTCACCATAGAGGGAAGAACAGAACAACTTTCCCTGCCCTTGTAGTTACTAACAGAGAGCTTACTATAAATCTTACAGAAATCAACAGGAACATTCATGTTGAATTCTTTTGTGTGAAATAGATTTCCTGGAAGTCCTGATTCATACCTAGATACTTTGTAATTAACTTTATAATGAGTTCCTTTTTATTAGAAATCAAAATGTATTTTCAGTTTGTTTTACAGCTGAGTACTTGCCAGTTTGACAAAAACTCACTGTGATGATTAATACTCAAATACCTTCACGAGTCCAGTTCTACAGTATTTGAAAACCTTGTTTCACATTGTCACTTTAGCATGTTTCCTGTTTTTGAATAAGTATTCATACTTTATTTAGTGTAAGATAGCAGGCAATATTTCATTGAAAAAGTATAAGCAAAAATGCTGTTATCATTTTAGTGTACTCTTTCAGTTTTATTAGAAACCTGAGATGAATGTAATTTTTTTTTTGCTTTATATCTCATTTAAGAATTATCTTCCAGGGCATGTGTTATAGACTACATTATTGCCCTTCTAATTAATCTGAAATCTACTAAAAATTAAATGATGTGAGAGAATGTGGGAAAGTAGATACCAAATGCCTTTACAAAGTGTTTTTTGAGAATTCTGAAGAAAGGAAAAAAACAATATGCCAGTCTTATATCAGTACAGATCCCAAAAGGCTAATAATGCCGCCAAAACAGATTGATGGGATTATAAAATTTAAAAAAA
>NW_010250766.1:32711-33079 GCF_000690775.1 Eurypyga helias | reverse complement strand
CACGTAGACATGTGGGTGTGCAGGGCCCCGGCTGCAGCGGGGGCCGGAGCCTGTCACTGGGGCTGGAGGACTGCGGGGACACCAGCTGTTTGCTGCGAGCGGGTGAGTGATGTGCTCGGCCTGCTGGCTGAGCTGAAAGAGGAGGTGGGAAGGCTGAGGACTGAGAGGGTCTGAGCCCACCAGCCTGAGGCAAAGGCAATAGGTTCCACATGAGGCACAGGATCCTCTGGCCTCTTGTCTTAGGTCCCCTCCTCCTACCTGGGGGCATGGGGGAATGGAAACAGGTCCCTCCCTGGGGAGGCAGGTGAGTCTCCTGCTGGCCTCCCTAGTTAGCCTGTAGTGACAGGACAAGGGGTAACCGGGACAAA
>NW_010250766.1:25182-32551 GCF_000690775.1 Eurypyga helias | reverse complement strand
GTCCCTGCCCGTGGCAGGGGGGTTGGAACTAGATGATCTTTAAGGTCCCTTCCAACCCAAACCATTCTATGATTCTAGTTACTGCTGTGCAAGTATGGAGCTTAGGAAATTGATGACCGGGTGAATGAGGATGGAAAGGAAGGTCTGCCTGGGAAGGCATCCAGGGTGAGTCACTTGCCCCCATGCCTTAGGGCTAGTTCAATCAAGGAAAAAGGAGGGTGCTCATGGTAGGTGATTGCCTTCTGAGGGGACCTGAGGGCCCCATATGTTGATTGGATCCCTCCTGCAGGGAAGTCTGCTGCCTCCCTGGGGCCCAGGTGAGGGATATTAGTAGGTCTGGTGTGGCCCTCGGGCTGCTACCCCCTTTTGGTCATCCAGGCTGATAGTGATGAGCTCACAAGAGAAGAATCTGAAAGTGATTAAAAAGGACTGTGGGTCATTAGGGAGATGGGTTGCAGGATCAGGAGCACAGGTGGTGTTTTCTTCCATCCCTTCAGTGACAGGGAAGGATACCAAAAGAAACAGGGAGGTGAAAATGAGGTTTATGGAGAAATGGTGTGGGAATCAAAGGAGGGATGGTGGTGGTCTTTTAAATAGTCTTGTATCTCCTGGGTGCATCAAAGAAATGCAGACAAATTCTCCCAAACTTGAGGAGACTTGGGAAACTTGGAAGCAGTCTGGGCATCTGATTCAGGTCACAGGTAGTTAGTGATCAGTATGTGCTCTAATTAGCTAATGAAAGACTTTCTTATGCTCTTCCAGGGAAAAACATGTTATTGACATGTGCTGATATTGCAATTCAGCAGAATCTGTTCTCCTCTGCATGGAGAAAATCCCCATGTTTCAACTTTCCATCATCGGAGCACCTCTGTTGTGATGTTACTTCTGTGACTGGAACAGGGTAGCGCCTTGATGATACAATAACGTAATAAATTGATACAGTCTGGTTCAGGGCATTGTGTGGGATAAGGAAAGCAGCCCAGAAAGAGCAACACTTAAGCTTTTAGGCATTTGAAGGGTTATGAAATGATGAAACACAAATAATCCAAAGAGTAAAGCTGCCTTATTGCACGCTTTGAGGTATTGTGGTGTGTGTTCTTCAGGGGTAAGTACATGCTATCTCTCTTCTGATCCCTGCAATCGTGGGAGCTAAAGTAGGTCTGTTCAGAAAATAACCATCTTCAGAGTTCGCTTGTGTGTTTTCATTTTAAGATGTATCTTTAAGTTCATGTTCCTTAGTGTCTGAGCATGGTTCTGTTGACTACCACCTCACCTGTAAGGGTTTCAGGATTGTTGTGTTCCATTGATCTATTTTGCTCTGTGGTCTGTCACAGACTTCAATTTCTGTGCCATGTGTGATGAAACCATCCCATAGTCCCCTCACTCTTGGGGGAAGGTGCTCTGCCCCAGCAAAAGGTACGGCATGGGATAGGAAAACAGTTCTTGGTCTTGCTTGTTTTGGAGTGTGTTTCTCTTGATAGATTTTAGGGAGCACATTAGAGCTCACACAAGTTATAATAGGGGCTTGAGAGGGTGTATGTAATGGCAGAGCAGGTGTGTATAAACAAAGCGGGTCTGAAAAATGGACTCTGTTTTGAAGCAGCTCACTTTGAGAGCATCTCAAGCACAACAGGAATCTTTTTGCCACAACCTCACTGGAAAAAATGGATTTAATGTTTCCCCTATGATGCTACAAGATATCCAACCTCCCTGGAAAAAGATACCTTTTATTATCACACATGGGTGCTGAGAACGCTGACTCACAGCCTGGATAGGTTTTCTTTTAAAGGGAAGAGAAGGATAAAAAATGTCCAAGGGCCATCTTGAGCTAGCTGAGAAGCAGACTGCTTGCCAGGAGTGTGTGGGGCTGGTTTAAACTAGAGATGCAGAGAATGGAGAACTGTCCCCAGCAAGGCATCCAGACTTAAAAATGACAACCTGTTGCAGTGTCATAAACAGGAATTCCTCCTGTGTGCGTGCCTGTGTCCACCTGATCTGGGTTGTTGGGCTGAACACAGACTTAATTTTGAAAAGGGTATTTGGGCAAAGCACCATGCAGGAGGACAGGTGGTATATCTGTGTCTAAGGGTGTCTTCGTGGGTTTGAGTCCTGGTGAGGTGGTGGCTCTGGATCTTGGATCAGAGGTGGTCACTTGTCTGTTCCCAGGAGGAGGATGGCACTGTGGGAACAGTCCCTTACAAAACAGGAGATGAGGCATCTCCAAGGCTGTTCTTGAACCCAAGCATATCAGGGGTGCGATGGGACGTTGGACCATTCAACTGATGGCTGGAGATCCTTGAAGGGTCCTTTCAGGGTGCAGAGAGGTATGGGGGAACAGCAGGACATGGATGCTGTGGTATTTAGAGGAACCTGGAAACTTCTGGGTCAGCCCTCTGACTTCTGAGGGAAGATACAGGAGTTTTTGTTCCTCTTCTTGGTGTAGAGCTACCAAAGAGTTTTCAAGGCAGATTTTTCTTCTTTTAACTACCCATCAGGTAGTAGTAATCTTGGAGAGCATCGCAGTCTCCCTGGGAATATGAAGGGGGGCACAAACTGGAGCAACGCTGATGTTTGAATAAAAACTAATACTCTGGGTTTTAACACGGTTGTGGCCAAGTGATTGATTGTCTTGCTGTCCTAGGAAAAAATGAAGCTTACTCAGCCGTGCTGTCCATATGCCTGTTCCTCACCGCTGGCTCTCGGAGCTGGAGAGCCCATCTGGGGGTGTCCTTCAAGGACATGAAACCCAAAAATCCTCAGTGCTCTCCCCTTCTGTGCCCTCATTCCTGTACATGTACATGTGGCTGGCTTGGCATTTACTGTCTTGGAAAAAACAAAACCCAAACACTTAAATTTCTTAGAGCTGAGAAAAAGGGTTCATGGGAGCTCTGGGAGAAGTCGCAGAACGCTTTGATTTGCAGTGTTGTTACAATAGTTCCAGTTATCTCTGATTTCACACAAGCTGCATGCCTTACACTGCAATACAGCCTGCTCTTAAACTGGTGTCCCCACCTGTGTAAAGGGATGGTCAGTGATCTCTTCTTGGCCCACGTGATTTATAGAAGGTGGATTATATTTTCTGCAAGAGTTGCTGCATTTTGTGCAAAACTCCTAAAATCCCAAATGACTTTTAACTAAACGCAGGTATTTATAGATACTGCATTAAAAAGAAATGTTGCCAGCAATTTCTGTGCTTTAGTATTGCTGGTGAGGGTCTTCTGTTGGAGGCAAAGGCATGTTAGGAGTTTCTTGTAGCTCGGTGGTGGTTTCTGCCCTCTCAGCTGTGCTGAAATCCCTTGATTTTTATCTTAAACCTGGGTGTGTTTAGAGACCTCATTTGTAGTGGGTCCTCACAAATCAGCTGTCCTGACTGGACCCAGGAGATGGGAGCAGGAGTGAAGGTAGGTGAAAGCATCCTAAAATGGGTCTCCTCACCATAACCCTTCACAAAACTGTGTAGCTACATGCTGAGTTACTACATTATTTCCCTAGTAGTAAGGAAATGCACCTATGTAGTACTTGACCTTCTCACAGCAGTCTGAGCTGGGTTGGTCTATGCAGTTCAGGTGCTGTGGGCTGCACTGAGCATGACGGGCAGGTTTTGCTCCTTGTGCCAGCATGGGGATGCTCCTGATATTCATAGAATCTTGAGGTGGGAAAAGACCTTTAAGATCCTCAATTCCTGGCTTTTTTAGTTCTCTTGGTAGGTTTATGCATGGTATGGTCATGTCTTGCTGCCCTGATGTACCTGTGGAGTTGGGGGGTCATGATTAATTTGCAGTATCGACTTTTTAGTGTCCTCTCCTCTTGCAGAGCCTTCCCTGGGAACAGGGGGCATCAGCACTGGCCTGTGCAGACACCAAGTGCAATGTAATAAATGGCACCAGGGGAAGCTGGAGCTGTTAATTTTGCTGTGTAGGTGCAGTTGGTAGTTGCTTCTGGTAAAAGGGGGGAGAAAGTAGTTTATGGCCTGTGTGAAGAGAGATTTAAGTGTAGGCCTGATTTTGAAGGATGTGGGTAAGTACCCTTGTGAAAACAGAAAGAAGGGTGTTAACTTCTTTTGGAAAGCACTTCTAGATTTGCAGATGTAAAGTACTGAGAGCTCTGCATCTCTGAGGATTATTATTAATTAGGGCTGTTGCAGTGAAGAGCTTCAGGCTATGGAGGAAGCTATGCCAGGGATTCACCCCAAGGGTACACGTGGCATTTGGATGTGGCAGAGAGTGTAGGTGTTAGGGTCAGTCCAGAACTGTGTCCTACAGGGAGCTGGCAGAGCAGCTCTCCCAGGAGTAGGTATTTTGCTTGAGGAGCAGTGCTTCGAGCTTGCTTCCTATGGCTGTTTATCTGGGTGACCTGTAAATTCACATGGACTAGCCCAGCAGAGGTCTGTGCTGCATCACTTCAGGCAGGTCTCACCTTGCTATTAAACCTGGTATTGCCTTGGGGTGGTGCAGATGGGCCAGCCAGGCTGCTCAGCACACCACCCCTGTGTCCCCTGTCCCTTGCAGCAGTGCTCTGCAATTTTAGGGCTGTGCTTGGGATAAGCCTGATACCTGCTCCAAGGGAATGTGGGGTTTCTAAGCACTTGACTTCTGCTTCCTTGGAGAACAGTCAGTGCTGAGTATGAGGGTAGCAGTGCTACAGATGAAAAGAAGTCAAGCGGCCAAATGTAAAGAGGCCACTGGTTACAACTGTTCGCAGTCTGTACAGCAGTTTGTTGTTCTTGTGGACTGTGCTTTCTGAACCCACTACAGACCCAGATGCCCAACAATTACCAGCTTATACTCCTATAGACAGTAGAGACAGCCAGAAATGTATCTAGGGAGGCAGTCACTGCAAGACTAAAACCCCTTGTCTCTGCAGTAATGTAGGGCTGGTACCGGAGCCTGTTTTGCATTGTTGGGGCCCGTGGCAGCGAGTGCCTGTGGGTGTCCCAGGATTCAGCACCTTGACATTACTCATGTGCATGCTTTCCTGGCTGTGTGAACCACCTGGCATTACTGAAGCAGACCAGTGTGAGGGATGGTCTTTGTGTGGAATGAAGGCATCTTTGCAGTTCCTTTTCCTGCTCTCCCCTTCCTGGCTTCTTGATATGTGGAAAAGATAGTTACAGGAAAAAGTAGTCTTTTTACTTGTGAAGTTTGCAGCAGAACCAAGACTCAAACCTCCTCAGACTGACATGCGAGCAGTGCTGGGTGTGCAGAGTAGAGCCCTGTGTGGAGGTGGTGTATGTGCTGTCTGGGGGTGGGCTGGGAAATCACACTAAACATACAGAGGCTGCTGGCAAAGGTGTCGACTGAGTTCTCCTTTCCTGTCTGAGCTGTGGTCCAAGGCTTGGCACCTCTGGCTCTCCATCTGCTGAATTTGAAGCAGTTGGAGTAAGTATGGGAAGATGAGGGATGGGTGCTGGATCCTGCACAGAACACTGCAGCTGTGGACCTTCATTTCCATTAGCAACAGTCTGTGGTCAGAGCCAGGGAAACTCCTGCTCCCATTATGTTGAGATGATTCCTTTTTTGCAAATGCATCCCAGTAGGTACAACTGATGGCAGTGTTATAAATGTCTTGGTGTGAGAATCATAGAATCATAGAATTCCAACCATTCCTAACCATTCTATGATTTGATGATAGAATGGTTTGGGTTGGAAGGGACCTTAAAGATCATCCAGTTCCAACCCCCCTGCCATGGGCAGGGACACCTTCCACTAGACCAGGTTGCTCCAAGCCTTGTCCACCCTGGCCTTGAAGATGAGATGCTGTAGTCCTTTTTCCTAGTGTATCCTTGAAGACCTAGAGCAGGGGGAGCTGCTCAGTGTGCTGCCACATGGGGCCCTTTTGTATGTCAATACTCTTATTTGCCAATGGGATTTAGATTTAGACTTCTAGTCCAACTAACCTGAACACTTGCCCGCCACATGGGGCCCTTTTGTATGTCGATACTCTTATTTGCCAGTGGGATTTAGACTTCTAGTCTAACCTGAACACTTGCTCTAAGGTAAAGCAGGCTTCTATACCTTGCACAAGCACTACACTAAATGAAGTGGTGGAGGCTTTACGTGCCACATCTGTACTGTCAGTGCAGACTATGGCAAAATTCATGTTGAGCCCTGCAGTGGGGAGCACAGGTACTCCTTGAAAGGCTTCACTTAATCCAGTGCCACTGGAAAATGCAGAAAGGCTTCACTTAATCCAGTGCCATTAGAAAATGTTCTGCTCACTTGCAGATGCTTTTGTCAAAGCGGGAAATGGTGAAGTGAGGATGGCCTGGGGACAGTTCTTGCAGAGCAGCTGGGATGTGCTGTGACATGCACTAACAATGTTGTGGAAGATGTCCTGCCCTCAAACTTGAGTTTAGGCAGTCCACTCCGGCCCTTACTTCAAGGGCTGAGGTGCGGGAGAGGAGCTCTAGCTTCCCTAGAGAGTAACAATAATTTCTAGGAAGGGTATTGACTTTGCTTTATGGGTTGCCTAGCTATGTACGTAGCTAGGAAACTTGGTCCTTTCCAGAATGCTGGTAGGTGACCAGGTAGTGTCCCCAGGTTCACTGGCATGTGGTTAGTGAGTTAAGGCATCACATAATAGAGAGCTGTGGGATAAGGTTAATGTATACAAGCATGTGTGTGTATAACTGTTACATATGTAAAGCTCTGTGTATTTATAGATTGTAGTAGTGAATGTTGGCTTGGAGAAGATGCATAAGCAAGTCAGATTGTGTCCCTGCTTAGACACTGGAAGAAGCTCACGTAGGCAGAGCAGCTTCCTACCAGGCTTCCCACATATCCACCAAGATGTGCTTCCTTCATGGGCTGGTTCAGAGCTGACATGCTGCCCCATGGAGGAACCTGCCCCTTCCTGAGGAAAGGGGGATGTCAGGGTGGCTTTGCCAGGGATGTTACGTTTGCTTTCATCTGTGCACATTCGGCAGCACTGCCTCCCCTCTGCTCCTGACTCCAGGCTTTGCATAGAACCACAGAATCTTTTAGGTTGGTGAAGCCCTTTGAGATCATCAAGCTGACCCGTTAACCAGACACTGCCAAGCCCACCACTAACCCATGTCACTAAGCATCGTGTCTTTTAAGCATCTACATGTCTTAAACCCCTCCAGGGATGGTGACTCCCACACCTCCCTGGGCAGCCTGTTCCAGTGCCTGACAGCCTTTTCTGTAAAGGAATCTTCCCTAATATCCCATCTAAAACTCCTCTGGTACAACTTGAGGCTGTTTCCTCTTGTTCCATCACTAGTCACTTGAGAGAAGAGACTGACACACACCCCCCTCCCCCCTGCATTCTCTTTGTAGAGAGCAATAAGGTCTCCTCTGAGCTTCCTCCAGGCTGAACACCCCCAGCTCCCTCAGCCCCTACTCACAGG
>NW_010250766.1:19985-24943 GCF_000690775.1 Eurypyga helias | reverse complement strand
CTGGTCTTTTTCCACCAGGCATCTTTCTAGCCCCTTGTCCCCAAGCCTGGAGTGTTGCAGGGGTGGTTGTGGCACTTGGCCTGGTTGAATCTCACACAGTGGCCTCGGCCCATTGATCCAGCCTGTCTCAATCCCTCTGCAGAGCTGTCCTGCCCTCAGGCATAGATGCTTGCATCCCAACAAAACTTCTGCCATGGGCCCAGAGTTCCCTTTTTTCTATTGCACCCATCCTTGAGCATTTACAGCCATGGTGATCTGCTCCCCTCAGGCATAGATGCTTGCATCCCAATAAAACTTCTGCCAGCTTCCCTGGGCCCAGAGTTTCCTCTTTTTCCATTGCACCCATCCTTGAGCATTTACGGCCATGGTGATCTGCTCCTATGCTGTGGCCTCCCCTAAGGGTTTTTGAGCACCCTGGAGAGGGACCTGCAATGGTCTGTGCAGAGGAATGCGGCTCTGAGCAATCTGCTGTGGCAGCACCAGGGGTGTTCTGGGGTTCTTTGTGTGGGTCCAAGGCTTTAAGTTCTCTTCAAGAGAGTAGGATCCAACTCCTGCTGAGTTTATTCCCTTGCTCAGTGGCCCACAGCTCAGTGAGATGTTTGGTGTGAGCAGTTAGGGGCTGGTCTTGCTTCCTGCCTGCTATTGCTAAAAATATCCCTAATGGCCTTGTCTGCACTGAGGCTTCTTGTTGAGCAGCTTCACTTTCTCAAAATAAGCAGGGACGGGGGTAGAAATTTATTTTGCGGCAGGATTTCCCCTTCCCCCACAGCAAAATCTGGGAGAGGGAGCAATACCCCAGGGACAGAGCACAGCTGACTGTGAAGGGCATCCTGGATATTTTATGTTTTTAATCTCTTTATAGCATCCCCTTGGCTATGAAGGCTGTGCAGTGATGTGCTAGGCTGCATCTCCCACGTGTGTGTGATGGTGAGGGGAGGAGGAGTGAGTGGTGCACATGTGCAAGGATGATGTAGCGGAGCTCCTTGCATTATATGAATTATATGGGTGTACTGTCATAATGCTCTGAGCTGGAAAGCTGAGGAGGTTTCCTAGATGGGATTGAGTTATGCATGGAGCTATAGATGGGAGAAGGAGGGCTGGAAATCTTTGACTTGTTCTCCTGTTTTCTGTGCAGCGTGTGGAAGACTTATGAGGGATCCAGTGTTGTAAATGTCTTTATGCAGAGTCTCTTACCCACTTGATCAGGGTCTGGGGCATTGCAGGAGCTTTACAGCTTTGTGCTTTTCTTGTCAAGTGTGCCATGAAACAGAATCTTGTTAGGGTGTATCATTAATTGCTTCATCACAGTTTAGCATGGTAGAAGTGTCAGAACTACATAACCACGTGTTTTCCTCAGTATTCCTGGCTATGGTAGGTAGGTCTTCTGGAATTATGTTTGTGTGACATGCTCCTTTATCACAGGGAAATAGCTTTCATTTTGTGTGAATTGAATAAAAATGTGCAGAATGACATCATGAGTCTTAAGCAAATGGCAATGGCAAAAGTTGAACTAGTTCAGTGTGTTGGCTTTTTATAGCACATGAATGAAATTGCTCACTTGAGCAGCTGTGAGTCGAAGAGTTCTTTAACCATACATATTTCAGGTAAATCAGTTCTGAAAAGTCCTTTTAAAAGTCTCCAGGGAAAGAAGGAGCAAGGAAAAAGAAGTCAAATTGAAGATTATTTTAAGGCACATTGTTTCTTGCTCTGGAGTGCAGTGCAGGCTGTGAAGCTCGGGAGACTGAACATTAAAATTACCATCCTGTTACATAAGCGCTAAATAAAGAATATAATCAAGACTTCACAGGAAAATAGTTCAGATCATCAGACGGAGCGTGAGAGTTACTTTGAATTTCCACAGACACTTGGCTGTCTGAGCGCAGCATGGCTATCCTCCGGACATGTGCCCTGCTCCTCATAGGTCATCCAGGATCCTTGCAGGAAAGCCACCTCTTCCTACCAGGCTCCTTCAGGAGCTCTTCCCAGTCAACAGCTGGCCTTTGGATTTGAAGCAGCTCTGCATGTGGTGGTCGGGCAGGCTTACTTCTCCAGGACATCAAAGCTTTAATTCACAGAATCACAGAATGGTTTGGGTGGGAAGGGACCTGAAAGCCCACCCAGTCCCACCCCCTGCCATGGGCAGGGACACCTTCCATAGCCCAGGGTGCTCCAAGCCTCATCCAGCCTGGCCTTGGACACTCCCAGGGATGGGGCATCCACAGCTTCTCTGGGAACCTGTCCCAGTGCCTCCCCACCCTCTCCGGGAAGAATTTCTCACTGATATCCAGTCTAAATCTACCTGCTTTCAATGCCCTTGGCCATGCTTGTATTGTCAGGGTGTTTCTTTGCCCACAGGAGACAAGAATCCATGGAAAGGTGGCAGGGTAGGATGCGAGCTGTTATGGGTCGACACTCTCAACCCTTCAAGGTCATCCTGAAGTCCAGGCGCTCAGACCTGGATCTGTTGCAGGACTCAGATGAGCTCATGCAAAGGTGACATCTAGACTTGTTTAATCCTACTTTATCCCCATACCCTGTGCTCAGAGCAGGTCAGGAACATGATGGGACAGCTAGTGTGGCTGAGTTAGCATCATCTCTGTGCTGTGCAGAGAGGTGCTGAGGCTTGTTTTCTATGGATGTTGGTCCTATGTATTTTACAGGAAATATCATGCCTGTACAAGGGAGTTTCTCCCATCCTAATGTGAAACAGGTGGAGCAGAAGTTGTGGCTTAACCCTAAACAAGGGCATGGGGCTGAGAATGGTCTCCTTAGGCCAGACCCCATGTCAGCTCCTTCCCTTCACAGGAGCTTGTGGCAGAGCATAATGTCTGTGCTTCCCCCAGTGTGCCCTCCTAACTTCTGCCCCCTCTGGAGGATTTCCTGACATGGAGGTTGCACACACAGCTGTACATTTGAGAGTCTGAAATGAGCCTTTCCTCCTTTAATTCATCTTACTGCTTTTGGAACACTTCCTATTTCTGGTCTGCAAAATATTCTCTGAGAGTGAGCGGTGCAATTTCCTTGCGTGGTGTGAAGCAGCAGCCACACAGTTTCTCTGCTGCCTCCTAGTTCTTGTGTTACAGAAACCAATGCATGCTCACTTCCACCTTCTCATGATATTAATGGCTTTGAGAGGCTGCAGCACTGAATGAAGCGGAGTGGAAGCAGAATGACTGCTGCCACCTTCCTTTGCAGTGCAAGTATGAAACTCGGATGCTGGTTCTCCCAGCAGTGCACTGGGTGGTACATAATTGTGTGTGCATTTGAATGGGAGTGTATTCTTCAGCCAATCTCCATGTTCTGGCAGGAAAAAATAGAAAATGCTCCGGGACTTTAAGGTTAGAAGGAACCTGTGAAATCTGATTATTTCCAATGCAATATGGAGGCCTTTAAAGATACATAGGTGTTTCTAAGGGATGATCCTATGAAAAACCGTATTGAGTGATGCTCTCAGTATATCTTTAGCTCTTTGCACATTTTGGAATCATCCAAAAACAGAACTGAAGAGTCTTTTGCCTTTTCAATTAGCTGCATTAGTTTTAACAGTTGATGAAGGGATGGAGGAAGGCTCCTAACAGGCTTCACGTCTATGTGCATGGCCCACCTCCTCAACACAAGTTCTGAAGTTGTTGATATTCTTTGCAAAGTGCTTTGGAGCCTGGGAAGGAAAAATAAGCGAGAGGAGTTATTGCTGGTGATAACTTTGAGGAATTTATTGAAGAACTAACAGTATATTTTTTTTCCTCTTGTCCTAAAGACCCTGTCAGCTCTGTTGGAACTGCTCAGGATGTTGGCACAGATATCATCTGAGCTTTCAGTTGCTTTTAAAGTAAATTTATGATTCTCATGATAGTATAAAAAAGCTTGACAATGTGACTCCTACGGATTTGAAAAACAATACTGTTGAGTTTACTTTGAAGAACTTTTGATGTACTGGCACTTCCCATGGGCTGAGTATTGTCCAGGAAGTGCAGTACATCACATGCCCCAAAACACATCAACTCGGATGTAATGAAGTTGGTTAGAGCTTGAGGTCAAAGGAAAAAGCTGGCCATCAGAATGTCTGGAGGAGCAAGGAACAAACCCCAGAGAAGGCTGCAGGAGCAGGCACAGCAGAGACCCTGCTCTGGCAGAGTGGGATGGCTGGAGTCCTCCTTGGAGGTAAATGGATTTTGGAAAGGACAGTGCTGGTGGGGAAATGAGGTGGAACTTCTGAAATGCCAACAGCAGCCAAGTCAAGTGAACCAGAGTCATCTTGCTGTGGTGAACGAGAAGCAGGTCCCCAACACAAGTGGGGCATAAGAAGCCTTCTGTAGTGGATGGGCTAACAGTTAAAACACCCAGCGCTGTGCTGTACCTGGAGGAAATGAGTGCCGTGGGGAGTGGGTGGGCAAAGCTCAAAGGAAATGCGTTACCCTAGCGTGGTGCTCAGATCCTTCCTGAGAGCACTTGTATCCCACCAAATCCTGTCTGCAGTTTGGCTACTCTTGATTTCCAGCCTATATCTCCAGATAAATTTGATGTGCTCAGGAGTACCCGTCCCGCATGGACCAATGTGATTTAAACACATGAAACTCTGCTCACCTCCAAAGGAGGATGGGCATGTGTGTATTATTGCCTGTTGGGATAGTACCTAGCTCCTGGGGAGGAGGAGAATGCAGTTTTTTAGGGTATTGCATGCTTTTTCTTTTATTTTTTGGCATGGAAATAATCGTGCAGTAAGAGCGAAGCACACTGGCAGCTTTGCGTGGTTCCTCCCTAACTCTAGCACTGAGGAGCAATTAATCAATGTGAAAAGTAATGATGACATTAAGCGACCAGTGACAGAACTTATGTTTTCCCACCCACAGGCTTCCACAAAGCTGCTCTTCTCCTGAATATCGCAGTGTGGTGGGAGCTCTGGGGCCATTTTTCAGCATCCTGTCTTCACTTTTTGAATCGTTTCTGTAACGTTCAGC
>NW_010250766.1:9160-19973 GCF_000690775.1 Eurypyga helias | reverse complement strand
GCCTCCTGGCATATGGACTAACTGGAGACATTTTGATAATTGTGGAGGGTGGGGGAGAATTATTTTCTTGAAATAGAAGTGTTGACATCTGCTTCAGAAAATAACAAGTGTTCAACCAAATAAACTCATTACATACCCCTTGAGTGCCATGGCAGAGCTATAATTGCACATCTTGCTTGACATCCTGAGCTTGCATGCAAGGATCGCTAATTATTCTGCAGTTTTCCCCTCTCAGATGAGTGCCACAGTAATGAATACTTACCAGAAGGTTCCCAGTGGTTTGTTTGAGGGGTTTGAGCACAACAGTCTCGTGCTGCTGGTATGTGAAACAAATGCCCGGTGTATTTATGGAGATGCTGGTAGCTGCTCCAGCACCGACATGGAGTAGTCTTAGTGCCTGTTGTTGGATGATGGCTGTTAAAGGTACCAGTTGAGTCTGGGGCCCCAGCAGTTTTAGTGATGCTCGTATACCTACCTAAAGGCAGTCCTTATTTGTTAATATATATATCTATAATGTAGTTACACTAAAAATGCATTGTTCAGATACCTAAAGGCAATGAACAAAAAAAAAGTAGGGGAAGGTTCAGAAAACCTGGCTGCCTTCATTTGGAGCTGGCCATCGGGTCAGAGTTCAGCTCTTGCTTTGCTTTATTTTACATGAATATTTTATTCACATGAAAATAGCTCTTGGATATTGCTGCAGCTGAGAAGTGGGGAAGGAAACTTGGAGAACTGCAAGAGTTCCTTTCAGTTGATATTTTATTAAAATGTTTTTGTTGTGTCTCAATATTTGAGTTTTTTATATTTAATGAAGAGATTAAAGCAGAGCACAACAGCATAAATATTTAGGGTTTGAGTAAGAGGATCCAAAATGGTGATGTTTCAACAAAATCAAAACCCCAGCGGTAACAACAAATAACAGTCCAGTTCAGCTCAACCTGAATACTTTTTTCTTTCTTTCCCCAGTTTGGCAATTGAACCAAAAAACCCAGTATTTGCCCAGCTCTAGAACTGGGTCAAAAAGATTTTCTCTGACATACAGTCAGTGACAGCACCAGGAGCTGAGGGCACATGCTGAGCACACCCATCTCCTCCAGAATAACCAAACACTTGTTTGTTAGGGTATTTTTCTACCTCTAGAATTGAAGACTACAGTAGTGGAAGGGGAGATTAGTATTTTTTTCCCTTTACAGATACATCAAAAAACAAGTCTGGGTGAGGTGTATGGCTGTGGGTCAGCATGCAGCCCTATCCCAGAGCTGTCAGTACTCAGCACCTATGGCTGGAGTAACACGGTGGTGCAGCCTTGCTGTTAGCTCCATCTCACTTGTTCCTTAGCTCTAACATTTTAAATGTAAATGTATGTGAATAACTTTAAGACTAGCTATCTGAATATTGCTCATTCCAAATAAGTTTTTGCAGCCTGAAAAAGTGCATCCTGTATTTGGCTTGGTGGGGAAAAGCAGCACGGAGGCATTGGGCTGTCAGTCTTTAAGGCAGCAGTCTGATTTGCATGGGGAGGTGCTGGTATGTGCACAGGGGCTGTGCTTTGTATGGAGCAGGAGGTGGGAATTAAAACCTAAATTCTTATATGTAGGGAGCAAACAGGGTGAAGATTTGTCTGTGCTTCAGGGTTGACACATCCATTGATTTGCTCAAAGCTTTCACTTTCAGGTAAGCTGTGATACAAACAGAGCTATCTGAAGAAATAAGCAGGCTTTGTTAGACATCTTCCATGTCTAGGATTTATAAACAGGCTGGTTTTTTTCTTTAGAGAAAATAATCATAGCCAGAAAAGAGATTTATGTATGTATTTTGCATCGAGTGGCTGTAGCTGACTTGTGACAACAAATCACCCAACCTGTCATTCCGTTCTCTGGGTAATGCAGATATGGACACGTCCACTCAGCATGTTGCATTCCCATCCTCAGGTTCAGTGACAGTGGCCAGCACTGCTTGGCCCTTGCACATCAGGTCTAAACCCAATTATCCTTGGGGTGAGCCCAGGAGTGTTTGAACAATCACAGATGCTGGCTGGGATGCTGCAAGTAATGATGAATCCTGTTTAACCCTTCAAGTAGGTCTGGTGGAGCCTTCTCCTTGCTTGGAAACAAGCCTTTGTATCCCTGTCAAGAGGAAAACCAGTTCTTCTGTTCATTGTGGGTGCTGCTGGAGTTGGCAAGTTCTCCTTGATAAAGGAAGGTCCATGAGCTTGTGGTTGTACACAAAATAATCTGTGTGGCTTCAGCCTTTTCTGCAGGGGTTATGGGTATGGACAGGAGTCTGGTATCGTGGGTCTTAAAAGTGGAAAAAACATTTCCCTTCTATGTGCGTGGTGTATGTCCTTCCTCTTTGCAGTTGAGGACTTCACTGTCTGAAAGAAATACAGCTAAAATAATTATTACCCTTTAAACCAAGCAGGTGACTTGGGTAGGTGTTGTGGGTAAGGTAAATATTGGGGAATAGCCATACTCTGCTCCAGTGCTGCCAAATCTTGAATCAGGGCTTTATTTATTCATGACTAATGAAGGCTGAGGCTGATGAGGTCCCTTTGCCATGTGAACAGACCCACTTTGTGATTACTGCTAGAGAAATGTGCTGGGCTGCGAGTGTGGTGGTGGTGGCACTGCTCTTCCGTGGTGCAAAATTCCTGGGTTTTTTGCTATGATCACATCTCTGCGGTGTGTGATAGTATATGTGTGCACATGTGCGTTACCCACACCAGCATGGGATGCCTTCTGCAGTCCCAGCCAGTTGTGTAGCTTAAGAGTCAGAAGTGTGAGAAGGAGGGTATGTCAAGGAGCCTTGGATGAGGCCATCCAACTTCATATTACTGTAGTCTTTAATTAGATAAGCACAAATAGATGATAGATGAGCTTTCAAGATCCCCACTCATCTATACAGGGCAGCATTGTTGGTCAATATATTATCCTCTTTCTTCTATGGTGTGTACTCTTTTATTTTAAACAGAAAATGAGAAAGGTGCTTGATCCAGGTTGGGTGCTTCGTTGCATCATTAACAGCAGGATAAATAAATTGGGGTGGCACTGGCTTGGTGGTTGGGCAGGAACCCAGCCAGCTATGAAGCCGCAGGTGCCCCTCACTATCCAGACACACCACGGGACCATGGTGCTGCTCAGAATACACAACTGCTAATTTCTGCATCTTAGCACTGTAGGATCCAGTGTCTCATTAATGACTTGTGGAGTGGAAAAAACCATTCCAGTAACCTTCCCAGAAGCTGCATCTCTACTTCTGGTTCTGCTTAACTTTCCCATGTAACACCTTGGGCCTGTCTTCTTGGGTTTTGGAGGGGTTAGGTTGTCACTGCTGCTGGTGACAGCCATAAAACCATCCGTCAGCAGACAGCGCTGCAGGGTGGTAATGTTGTTCTCCAGAACAACAAATAAATAAAACCCAATGCCAGGCAAGTAACTGCTAATTTAGGGTATGTGAACATTCATCAGAGCTACAGAAGCAGCTGGTATCATCTAATTTTTTTTAATGCTTGAATTAATGGTGGCAGAAGGGCTCTGAGCTCCTCCTGGGGAGGTTGCATGTCTGACAGGGGATCCAGGCAGTGGAGGGCGCCCCTTCCAGCATCCCCAGGGTTGAGTGTGGTGGTGGGGTGCTGGTGTGCATTTCTTTATGTCCTTGTGTACTGTGAACGTGAGGGGCTTGCCCAGGTCTTGTTGACTCGTGTCTGTCAGGCTGGGCCTTGGGCAGTGGTTCTGAACCCTACCAAGAAGTTGTTCTAGGCTTCTCCAGCTCTTGGCTTCTTGTGTTGACTGGGCAGACTCCAGAGATGGGAATGGTTGTTTAGTATTCAGTGCCTGATTAGAGGTCAGAGTCCTTGCATGTAAAGATGCTGTGATTTTAAGATTTCTGTTTTATTTTTCACCATGATAACAGTTGCTAAATATTATTCCTACAACTCGCATGTCTGACACAAATTCTCTGTATACACAGCAAACCACAAATACACGGCAAAAGACTTCTTTATGCTTTTGGAGGTCAGACCTTTCTATCTAAGCTATCAGCAGCCCATACACAAACACATTAAGCAAGTAATATCAGTTTAATGTTTGAATGAATGAACACTCCCAAGTCCTCTTCGGTTCCCTCTCTGCGCATCTGTAGTCACTCCCTGTAATCTGCTCTAATCTCTGTACAGAATGGTATAAGCCGAAACGATTGCCCTGCCCAGCAATCATTTTTTGTTTCTCCTACAAACAAAAAATAGTTTTTTATGGATTTTATGGTTTGGAGCTAAAGCAGCTCCAGCCCATCATGTTAATGCCAGAAATGCGTTTTTAAATCTCTGAAATCAATTTCTCCATAGGCTCTTTCTTGCTCCTAGGTAGGGTTTGGGTGTTAAATGCAGTCAGAGGTGACTTCAGCACCTAACCTGTCCCCAGCCTGTGGTCTGGCAGAGAGATACAGATTCCCTAAGAAACTGGGAGTTCACCTTGCTTTTTCCAAAGTAGGATTTTGGTTGTTGGCTTTATTTTCTGGTGGAAAGCAGATGCCTTCTCACTTTTTGTTCTCACTAACGTGGTACCCTTTTTCTAGCCATGTACTTTGCCAGTCTGACAGCTCTGTGAGCAGGTTCGATGCTCTCCCGGAGCATTTCCCGAGGGATGGGAGAGCTGGAAACAGCAAACTCGAACTGCAAAATTTCCACTTCAAAAGCATGGAATCCAGTCCAAAGCAACATGAAAACCAACGTGTGCATCTTGTGCAGCCTCATTAGGATAATGAAAACACTTGTATCTCCACTAAAACATAATGTGGAATTAACAAGTGGGGTTTATAGTTCTGAATGCAGGTATAATGTCACCTTTTGCCACGTGCAGTGTCTTCAGATGGGCAGGGTGGTCTGCTGGTCCAGCAATTGCTCATGGCTGGGGTAACAAGAAGAGGTTCAGAAAAATCTGATATCCTCGTTTCTACCTCTTCTGCTGCTTCTGAGCCCTGATATGGTTTGGTTGCTGCTGTTTAGGTGTCCTAGGGTGAGGAGTGGGGATCTCCCCCAAGGTTGTGCATCCCTGGCAAGGCTGGCTTGGGGAGTCCATCGGGCATGCTGGCCGTTGGGTGCTTGGAAGGCTGTGGAAATAAGTTTTGTGATGCCAAATTTGATTTTAATTAGGAAGCCTGAATGATGTCTTGGAGAATGGGGGTGGGTAAGGGACACTGAGAAATTCCTGGACTTGTAATAGCCAGAAGTTGGCAGCATGGGGCATGAAAACTATTCCCAGAGCACTTAATGGTAGGATTAGGGCCGGGGGCTCGCTGTGGCTGTGCCGCAGAGCCTGGTGTGCCAGAGCCTTTCCCAGGTTTTCTGACTCTATGACAAAAGCTGTGACTGATGGTGAGCCCAGCAGTCACAGAGTCAAATAAAAAGAATACTAGCGAGAGGAACACATGCTTTAGGCTTTGTTTCCAAGCTGTAATTTGGACCCAAGTGGGAGCTACTTCATGATCTGCCTTGGGCTGACTTGTGTGGAATGGCAGTGTTTTAAATAACTCCAGAGAAGGACAAGTGAGGGGAAAAACCCCAAAATAATCTGCTCATGCAATCTTCCCGTCTTTCCCCTAATGCACGCAGTAGCTTTCCTCCAGACACGGCTTATGTCCAAAGCTTACTGCTTATGTCGTGATAATGACAACTTCAAAAGATAATGTGGTGAAACCAAACAGGGCTGGAAGTTGGGGGGAGGTGAGGGGTGTCTCTGGGGGACAAACCTCCTGGTCCATCTCACTGCTGAAAGTAGGGGAGGACACTGGAGGGCTGAGGAATGCTCCCAAGCAGCTGTTCAGTGTACGATGTACCGATGGAGTGTTGGTGGTGCTGCAGGAGCCGTTCATGGTACATGAGCACTTTGGTATCTGGCTGCGTCTTCCCAGGTAGTGACTGTGGGTGTCTAAAGGCTGAGGAGTGCTCATCAATACTGGATTTCTGTGGTCTGGCAGGAATGTGATGGAGTGGTTCAAAAAAACAGGGAAATGTTAGTAGTTTTCTTTGCTTATGAAGATCATAGAATCATGGAATGGTTTGGGTGGGAAGGGACCTTAAAGATCATCCAGTTCCAATCCCCCTGCCATGGGCAGGGACACCTTCCACTAGACCAGGTTGCTCCCAGCCTCATCCAGCCTGGCCTTGGACACTCCCAGGGATGGGGCATCCATAGCTTCTCTGGGCAACCTGTCCCAGTGCCTCCTCACCCTCTCCAGGCAGAACTTCTTCCTGATATCTAATCTGAACCTCCCCACTTTCAATTTAAACCTGTTCCCCCTTGTCCTGTCCCTACAGGCCCTTGTAAAAAGTCCACCCCAGCTTCCTTGTAGCCCCTTCAGGTACTGGAAGGCTGCAGTAAGGTCTCCCTGGAGTCTTCCCTTCTCCAGGCTGAACCCCCCAACTCTCCCAGCCTGTCCCCAGGGCAGAGGGGCTCCAGCCCTCAGAGCATCTTTGTGGCCTCCTCTGGACTCGCTCCAACCAGTCTATATCCCAGCAGACTGGTTTTATTCAAATTTCTAGAAAATGAAATTGAATTTGGGCTAGGAGAGAGACTGGATCAAAATAACTCATGTGGATGCATGCCACTGAAATAATATTTGTAAGCGATAATTGTAAATAACAAATATTCATTATAAGCTCTGTTTTACATGTATCTATACACCTTTCCCTCTGCACAGCCTTTATGGAGCACCCAGTCAGTGTAAGTGAGGTGAGAGGTACAAACAAGACCTGCATCATACATACCTTGATATGCAAACTCACCACATCATTTATTCCCATATTTGCATACTCTTAAAAATATACTATCAATGCTTCATGATGCTCTCCGTAACACTTGTTTATCTCTTGCCTCTTTCAAATATGGATTTGCATAGCTGAGTGCTGTGATTTAAATTGCAAATGGCAGATACAGAAGCAAAACCTGAGCTCTGTAATAGTGAGAGGTGGGTTTCAAAGGCATCAACTTTATCGTGTTCCCTCCCTGTTGCGTTGGACTCTGGTTGCCTGCATGTTGTCCTCTGCGTGCTGTTTTCCAGCTGTACTCCTGTCCATTGCTCATGCACAGGGAATATGTTGAAAAGCAAAGGTTAGCCTCCTGAGACTCCCTCTCCTGAAATTTATGGAATAACGAAGCTGAATTTGACATGAGCCATAACTCTCTGGCATGGGATGGAGGGATCAGCTCCAGTGTAAACTAAGGCTGGTTTAGTCAAATCAGCCATCTGCCTGTGATGAATTTATGGACTTGTGCAGCACGTTGCCGTGCAGTGGCTGAGCTCTGCCTGTCTTAGGGATGTCTGTGAGGAGGACATCCTCCTCCACATCAAGTTTTCTCTGTATTTTGGTTACTTCCATTGCGACCACGTTTAATTCTTCTGGTGACAGTGTGCTGAGCAGTCTGCCCCAAAAAGCTCAGTCTGCTGGGTGAGGGCAATTGGGAAGGTCTGCCTTTTCCTCTCTGGTGGGGTGGCTCTGGGGATGTTCATGGAGCACTGAAGCAGGGACATATGCTGCTGCTGGGGAAGGGTTGCTTTCTCAGGGATGCTGAGCTCCCCACTGGGGTGCGTAGCGACTGTGGGTGGCTGCCTGTGTCTCATCTGCTGGTGCAGAGCTGCCTCCTCCACGGCTGGCAGCAGCGCTGAACCCAACCACGTCCCCGTTCTTCCCTGAGCACATGTTCACAGCTCCCAGGCGTGCTGGTGGCATCTTCCCATCCACAGCAGCCCTCCGCGCAGATGGCTCTGGATTAATGAGCACTGATGAGGATGGCTGGGGGAGAGGATCCTTCTTGTTAAGGTTGTTTAAAGAACCCTTCTCCTTGGCTGGGCTGCACAGCTTGAGTGAGAAGGCCTGGAGATGTGCAGGAGGAAGAAGTTTACCAAAAGCTGGTCGTCATGGTGCATGTCATAGGCTTGGCCAGACATCTGGGGCGTGAGCCCTGGAACACAAGGGACTGTGGATGTAGAGGTTTGACCCCAGGCTGAGTGCCTCAGTCTCCCTCAAAGAGTGCAAGGGAGGGTTCAGTGGTGTCTGTGGGATGCAAATACCTCTACTCATATCCAAATGCAGAACTTCACCTGGAAGCAGCCATGGTAGGTTCAGCCTCTCCTTTGGCAGTACCAAGCAGTCTTGGTACGTGCTTTTGCAGGAGCACATCTTAGAGTGTCCCAAAGACTCTGTTTGGTTCCTGTGTATATTCAGCATATTAACTATTCTATAATCCTGTCATTCCTCTTGACATATGTTATATAATGATTTTTGTTATAAAAAGGCTTTATGAATGCCGTAGTGTTTGGAAACCTTCGATCACATCTTCTAATAACCAAGGCTTAAAGCTTTGCACTTACTCTGGTTTGAAATGATAATAATATGTTTCTTCCCAAATATATTTTGTATGACAAAGTTAGCGAAGTAGATACTTTACATTTGAAAGTAGTATTCTCTACTGGAGGGAGAAAAAAAATTAGTGCTGCATCTTTTTTTAATCTGTCCTTGGCTTGTCTTTGAGTGTTGCTGAAAAACATTGTCAGTTCCACCGTATGAAGATTGTTTTTCAGGGAAGAAAATGTTTCGGCAGCGGCATTATGTTCCCATTCGACACACCTCTCAGTTCGTAAGCTGCTGAAGGAAGAAATGGGGATGCTTTTGTTGCATTTCCAAAGCAAAAGCCCGTTTCTAACGTGATGGGCTGTGTTATGAGGCTGGGGATGTCTCTGTTGTGATCAGGTACTAAAATCTTAATGTGATGGGCTGTGTGGCGGCGACATCTGTGCAAGCAAAAGCAAGCTGTGTGGTTCATTAAATGATTGCCCCAAACCTGTACGTAGGGATGCAGACCTGGAGGGCTTCTCTCCTGTTCTGCCTCTGTTAACCTGCAACTTCATTGGCATTGCTGAAGGAAAAAAAAAAAGGGAATGTTTACTGTGCTGATCTTGGAAAAAGCCAAAATGTTTTCTTCACCTAGATGTCCCGCTGGCATTGCTGACATGACCAGGTCTTCTCTGCATCTCTGGGCTGCTGGCTGAGGCAGGTGGTGGCTTTCCCAGCAACTCTGGCTTTGTTTGGGAAGCCCTTGTTGGAGCTGTGCTACCTCAGGAGTGACAACTGAGCTGTGTAGGAGAGGCAGAAAGCTCTGCTCCAGGCTGGGAGGATCCACAGGGGTTGCAGGGAAGAGAACACATCACTGTGAGTGTGCTGCTACCTTTGAGTGCTAGAGCATGTTTACAATAAACATGAAGGTAACCTATGCAGCAAGCTTCCATGAGATTGATGTCCATGAAGAGTTTATTCCCGGAATTCTGTGTGCTTGAGTATTTAAACTTAATCTGTCCCATCTAATTTAAGATGCTTGCATCAGAGCCAGCCAGCTGAGAAAAGGAGAGGTCCAACCCCAGCTGACCAACCAACCTCTTCCCCTTCCATGGGCGAAGTTGCCATCCCAACCTAAGCCAGTGAAGGGATGCCTCCGAAAGCTCCACTCCAATGGGGTTTTCCACTGGAGACCCTCGTAAGAGGCACTTCTCCCTCTCTTCGTTGCCAAGACAAGGAACATGGGTGCTTATGTTTGCAGTAATGCTTCATTAGCCACTGAAAATTTAATTGGAAGTTAAGTGCAGGCTGTATGCTATCCACTTTACTCTGGCCTGCAAGATCAATGTACTGTTCTTGCTTGTGGGACCAGATGGCAATTTAGAAATGCAGTGGGGTCACTTCTGGTAATTTGGCCAAAATCCAGCGTGGACCATTACATCCTGTCTACCTAAAATCTTCCTGTTGCTTTGTTTAACTTTAGCTGGCAGCCAAACTGTTCAGCCTTGGCAGATGAAAAAGGTGCCTCAGTGTTGAAAAGAGCAGTGCTCAAGTTTTAATCGTTTCATGTTCTGCTGAACAACGTCGGTAGAAGATGATTAATGAATGCTGGAGACACAGGCTGGGACTTGCTGCTTTTTAGCAAAAGGATAAAACAGATGCCAGTGGGCTAGTGGAACAGGTATGCACGTTCTCTCTGTGTGGGGTGAGCTGTTTCTTTAGAAATCCCTGTTCTTCGCTGAAGCAGCAGTAAAATATAGCACAGTTTGATTTACTCTAACAGCAAATTAGTTAATGATCTAGGTTTTTGGGTCTTTTTGTTGTTCTTTTAATTTGGTGGAGTGCTAATCAATTGTAATTCACAAGGGCATGTGCCCTTTTCAAATGCCCTAGTCCTGGTCTGCTTTAGCAAATAATCCTGGGTGTGTTGATGAAGTCAGCTTTGGCCAGTGTGTGGGTACACAGCGTGCTATAGCTCCTTGATATTAGTGCAAAATGCAGTATATTTCATAATGTAAAGAGCGCTATTAATTACCTCCCTGCTATCCCTTTTAAGTGATGGTTAATGTCTGTTTGATTCAATCTGGGTAGTGCTCTGCAAATGCCTTTGCCTCCTGGCAGCTGATGAGGGACACAAAGTGCTTGGAAATGCAGTTCCTATTAGGCATTTGCTACCTGAGATTGTTTGTAGGGCTGGAGTTAACTTTCAATGTGTAATGATGCCTTTTTTGAGCTACTTGTGAAGATGGAGGGTAGGGTGGGAGCCAATTACTGTATGTAAGGAAAAAATCCAGCAATCTCAGACTGTGACTCTCAGCTGCATCCATCATCCCCACAACATCTGAGCTTCATAAATGTGTGGGTTTTATCATGGAATCACAGCATGGTTTGGGTGAGAAGGGACCTTAAAGCCCCCCCAGTCCCACCCCCTGCCATGGGCAGGGACAACTTCCACTAGACCAGGTTGCTCCCCGACTCATCCAG
>NW_010250766.1:4716-9033 GCF_000690775.1 Eurypyga helias | reverse complement strand
AAGGTAAAGAGAACCTGATTTGGGGCAGTTTCAGCTGCAAATGGGTTCATTGTAATTTCAGTTTTCATGGGAGGAATCCATTTGTCTGTGTTGCTGAACTGTCCCTGCAAGAGATTAATTGTAGCTGATGACTTAACTTACCTCTGAAGAGCAAATGTTTTTGCCACTGAAAAAGTTCCTGTAGCTCATGGATTGAAAGCAGAGGGGGGGATGTGACATATGGACGGACACAGCTGCAGCCCCTTCCTGTGCTGTGCCTCCTGGACATGGTGCTACAGGGAGGTGGCACTGCTGTCTGGAGGAGCACCTTGTGCCATGAGGACAACTGTGTGGGAAACTTCCCTGATGCTTTTCTGGCTGTGGCAAACACTTGGGGAACGGAGGGGGCAGCCGAAGTCAACGCTAAGGGGGTGCACATGCTGCGTACTGAGTAAGCAGGCAGTCTTGCTCCCTGCGCCAGTTCCAGGATTGTGCCAAAGGGCTTGTACACGGTCTGCATCCATCCTCCTGCTCCATGTTGCTGCACCGTTGTTCCTCCACGGTACGTTAGGGTAGGGATTCTGGGCTGTGTTTATTTTTTAAAATAACTTCTCATGGGCTCAGAGTGGAGATGCAAGCCAGGCATCACCCCCTGGGCAGGGATGTCGCCTGCATGCCAGTGCTGCTTTGGCTGCCTTGCAGTCCTGCCCCACCTCTCCCACTCAGCTGAGGTCTTAATTTAAACTCTGCTATTGATTGGGGATTGTTTGCTTGGATGCACTTCTGCTTATTTTAATGGAGCTGTTAATAAAATGCCAACCGTTGCATGTGCTCTGCTGCTGGCTGGCTGCTCAGCCATAGCTGGGCCATGGGGTTGAAGGGAGACCTGTCCCTGTGTTTCACTCCTGGGAAGCTGCTTGTGTGCTCTTGTATTTAATTACCCATATAAACACAAATACAGCTTAAAAGCACATGGTTTTATGTGTACCTATAGTGTCTTTTAGGCCTAGGAATCAGGACTGATGATTTTTTTAATGTTTTATTACTTTTATTTTTAGCCCTTTGTTCTCTGGTGGTGCTGTGTCATGATAATGGATTTTTCTGCAGGTATTTTTTGGTAGAGTTAATGCTATTGCAAGTAGCTCTTGCTGGGCTTGTGCTTGCAGTGAGTTTGAGGCTTGAGCTGAGAATGCTGGAGGCAGAAGTAGGGAGCGATTGCAATATGCAGAGTGGATGTCACCCCTTGGCAGAAGAGTTTGGTATTTGATGTGAGCAAGGCTGAACATGTCCTTGTTTTAGAGACCAGTCCGTATTTATGGCAGTGGAAACCAAGGGTCAGGTCTGTCTGACATCTGAAATGCCATCTTATTCTGAACACCATGAAATACTTATGTGTAGGTGTTCAAGGCATGTGTAGAGGTGGTGCTTGAGGACATGGTCTAGTAGGTAAGGTAGTGTTGGGGTGATGGTTGGACTGGGTGATCTTACAGGTCTCTTCCAACCTTAGTGATTCTGTGACTTCAGGAATGGCATCCAACCGGTGCAGTGAATAAATACAGCAGTATTGTGGGACTGTAACATGACTTGTCTGCATATGTCAAAATGTTTTATGGAAGAAATTCAAGGTAATTTCCTCTGTTTTGCAGAGGAGGAAATCGGGGTGGAGGCATCTGTCTGGGGTGGTGACAGCAGCTCAGAGCTAAGGCTGAGGCTGGTTCTGACATTGCTTTGCTCCCAGCCAAGGCTGTCTCTCCAAAGGACATAGAACTTGGTTAGATCTCAGCCTGGGATTGTACCAAATCAGGAGCTACAGCTCATGGAGAGGCCGATTTATTCTTTAGATAAGTTTTTTACTATTTTTTTCTATAAATATTTCTTTAAATTTCTAGAGTCTTTCTTGACCTCATCAAGGGGGAAGATTGAGTGAACATAGTGTTTTTCAGCATATGAAACATGGCAAAATTAATTTATTTCTGGCAGAACTTTAATGTCTTAATGAGATACTTATGCTCATCAAATGCCTAGAAGTTTGAGGCCAAAAAAATGGTGGTGTATTAGGGTTTTTTTGGGTTTAGTTTAAAAAAGGAAACCACATGGAATTATTTAAAATAAAAGGATACTTAGTGATGTAATAAAGTGGCTAGAATAATTGTCCTGGAAAAAATGAGGTTTCAGAGTGTCCGTAAGTCTGAAGACACTTCAACAGAGAATAAAAACTTTTTGCTGGTGGTCTGAACTGCGTGTTGTGCTGAAGGCCTTAACAGAGCCTCCTCAGCTGAGTAGCCCTTTGACTAGGTCTCAGATTTAACAGATCTGTTTCCCTTTTTGCATGCTTCCACAGCAAGACCAATGTTGAATTATTTCATTTCCAACTTCATAACTCACTTATGTATTGTATTAATTTGGTGGTTTGATTTACAGCTATTTAAACTTCCTGGTTCGGTCTCAGTTATGACCTCAACATGATCATCATTCTGTTCTGTCTTGAATGAGCTTGTAAACACGCTTGCTTAGTGCATATTTGCTTGCTCATCCTTTCTGAAATAAGATCTATTAAAGGGAAATAGAACAGGCTATTCTGGCAAATTGCAGTGTGGGTTGCAACCTCAAGGGCATGGGTGACCTGAACTGATGAAAAAGACATATAGCTCTGCTTCCCAACCAGTGCTGGTGGGGTTGTCTGTCTGTCTTCTGATGATGTTGGATATCCCTGTTCATGCAGGTGGGAACCAGCTCTGACCTAGAAGCAATTTAAGGGGGGGGTGTGTGTAGGTCCTTGCTGAAGAGGTGCCAACTGTGCCTACAGGACTCTTGTTGCCCATCGTGCCCTGGTGAATCATTGGTCTGGGAGATGTTCCTGGAGTGCTTTCACAAGATCACACTAGGAATCCTCTCTCCTGGTGCTTGAAAGCATTCAGGACTTGGGGAAGATCACAAAATACAGACTAGTGGCTGCTCAGTCCCTGGAGACAGAATTGGAGCATCCCTGGTGAAACTCTAAGCTGAATCCAGCAACAAAACTTTCCAGTGGAAATACACACTAGGAAGGAGTGGTCAGGCACTGGAACAGGCTGCCCAGGGAAGTGGTGGAGTCACCATGCCTGGAGGTATTGAAAGAACATGTAGAGGTGGTGCTTGAGGACATGGTCTAGTGGGTATAGGAGTGTTGGGCTGACAGTTGGACTGGGTGATCTTAGAGGTTCCTTCCAACTTTAGTGATTCTGTGACTGGGTTTTTGGGGTGGACGAACACAAAGCATGTGAGATGGCTGAGTGCAGGGGCAGAAGATGGGAGGACCACCCTCTGCCCATAAAATGCAATGGTAGGTGTCATTTCCACTGGTGGTAGCATCCTAACCCAGCATCCTCTGCAGCTGGCCCTAGATGTCCTGCAAGGGGAGCATTGGCTAGCAACAGTTTGGATCAAGTAACAAAAAATTACTGTAATGTTGACAAATTATGACTTTAATTTTCATCCAGAACAAGGGGTATTTTGAGCTGTAAGTGAATATGTATGTTATCAGAAGAGCAGCTTGTGTGCTGGGTACAGAAAGGTAGCTGGATGATTTTATGGTTGTCATTCTGTGTGATGTTCTACTTGGTTATTAGCATGAGTGAAGCATACTTGTGCTGCTTACTGATTTTTTTTTTATTACATCTCCACAAATGCACCCTCTAAAATTAGCAAGTAGACCAGCCCAGTTATTTTTAGTTGAAAGGTTTTATTTCTGGCACAATTGGTCAAGGGAAATGAGCAGTTTTCCAGGAAACTCTTGATGAAAGAACAACTCCTCTAGAAGCCTGAAGTCTGTCTGTGTCCCCAGTGCTTCCTGCAAGTTGAGACCGTTTGAGTGTTGCCCACCGGGGTATGTAAGTAGTGAACTTGCACAGAAATCATCAAATCAATAGGTTTTAGACCATTGCACTTCAAAACTGTAGCCCTGCATATGCTGTGTAAGCAGCAGCAAGCACACTGCTAATGGGACTTGACAGAGATGCTCTGATAATTGCTAATGGGGCCTGTGTGGGTGGGGTTTTGTGTGCTTTAAATTGAGTATTCAGGCATCCCCATAGAGCATGTGTTTTGTGGAAAAAAAGATTTGAATGAAATATAGAAAAGTGGTTTAATTGCAGTGATAATGTGCATCTCGCTTGTGGGGTTGATTGGAAAAAATGTCAGAGATCAGTAGCCCATAACTGCAGTTCTCTGTTACGTTTTCTTTGCAACCTCGGATGGCTTTTTCCTTGGAGTTTGGAGATTATATATAGGGCTAAAAAGGAACGTGATGAGCCTCTGCGTTTTTGTCTTCAACAGTTTCACCCATCGTCATCCTCGAAG
>NW_010250766.1:2447-4681 GCF_000690775.1 Eurypyga helias | reverse complement strand
TTACTTGACTTCTCTTGATTTTAATGGCTGTTTGACTCCCACATTTCAGTCAGATTCTGTTATCTGTAAAATGCAGCTGCAGGCATGTTTTCAGCAGGCATGCTATTTTATATATAGACATAATTTATATATATACGGACAAACACACATATATACACCCTTTCTAGACTCTTTCAGTGTGTACTCTTAGGTCCTGTTCCAAATGAATTGCAATGGAGCTTTGATGTTTTCTGTCTGACAAGTAGACAGCAGGCTCGCACTAGGAAAATATTTGTTGATGTTTGAAGATTATTTGCTGATATCTAAGGCTGTGCTGATGGATTGTGAGCGCCCTGGTGGCGAATTCGCTCTGCTCTGGGTCTTCGTGTTGATTTTCCCTTATGGTAGATGACATGAGGATCCTTCCTCTGACGAAAGTGGGAATGAGGGTATATTTGTCAGATTGGCAGAATGTGAGAAAGGAACTTTTCAGAGCAGTTTGTGGGTTTTTTCTGCTGGAATATACCAGAAAGGCAAGAGAGGTTGAAAGATTGAGACTTGTCTCATGGATTTCTGCATGACCTAGCCATGCTCTAGATGCTATGTATTATTATTACTGAAATTTCAAAGGTCTTAGATTTCAACTGGTCACCTCCAGATGTGTAAGTCCAGTATACCATAATGTAACTCCAGGAGAAGCAAATCTACCCAATTTTAGCAGTCAGTGAGCTATTTGAGTGGTGGTTATGAGAAGAATGGTTTATGGTCCAGCTGTCTCCCCTCAAATCCTTCCTTCAGCCCCCCAGCGTAATAAAGAGGCACTGGGAGAAGTAGAAGACACACATAACCTTATGGGGACAAAATAGAGTTGCTGATGCCTTACTCTGCTTCGAGCTGCAGGTGACATTGAGGTGGCCCCAGTGGCCTGTGGGATGGCTGGGCAGGGAAAGGAGTGGGTTCCCATTGCCTATATTATTTTCTCCAGGTTCAACTCCTAAAGGAGTCTGTGTCCTCTGTATGAATACAGCAATACCTGGGAGGGTTGTAACCATAAGCGGTTATTGAGGCTATTATAGAGATGCAGTGTTGCAAAATGAGTAATTGGCTTCCCTTAAAGTCCCCAGAAAGAAAGAGGTGGAAGGTGTCCCCTTCTCAAAGGACAAACAGAAGGAGAAGCTGCATAAGGTAAAAACCTCTGTGGTTAACTCCTCTTTTGCATATAACAGAGGTTTGGATTGGGGGCAGGGAAAGAAAACTGAACATCCTTTAATCTCAGATTTCATTGACTGTCATGGACTCTGAGCTGAGTTTGGATTTTTGGATTAGACTCTCTTCCTTAGTTAAAAACATGTGGTTTAGAGGCAGCGATATAATTTTTCCTACCTAAAACTGATGTAGCAGGAATTGGATAGGCTATTTTTCCACTTTCCTCTAACAGCACAAGATAGTGGGAGCTGGGGAGGTCTCAAATTTGTGGCCATCACTTCTCCCAGCCAGAGCTTTGTGTTAATGCCATCTGTTTGTTAGTGCTCCCAGCAGCTATTCCGCTCTCAGCTGGGTAGCGCTGCATGCGGAGCGTGGCCACTGGTGAGCGAGAGAGACTCTTGGGATGTAAGTGAAGGGAAACATATTTCATTGCAGCTCTAGCTATGGTTGTTTTCTTTACTAAATGCCTTCTACTTAAGACAGCGTGGGACTCATTCATTCCTGATTACGTTCCTCAGTTACCCTTGAAATAGCTCTGCTTTAGTCATCGGAAATGTTAAGCTACTGTTAGATCTTTCATTGGTGTTGCTCTGAAAATGATAGCACTTGCAAGTCTTGACTTAGGAATGTGTGTATGTGTGCGGCTTGGAGGGGAGGGGAAAGTGGAATGTGTCAGTGTGGTGGAACATTCTCCTTTCTTTGACCAACTCAGAGGTGGCCTATTCCTTCATGTTTGATATAGAATCACAGAACCTTTTAGGTAGGAAAGGACCTCTGAGATTGAGTCCAACCATAAACCCATCACTGAACCATGTCCCTGAGCCCCACATCTACGTGTCTCTCAAATACCTCATGGCACGGTGACTCCCCCCCTCCCTGGGCAGCTAATTCCAATGCCTGACAGCCCTTTCCAGGGAGGAATTTCCCTCATACCCCATCTAAACCTCCCCTGGCACAGCTTGAGGCCGTTTTCTCTTGTCCTGTCACTTCTTCTCCCTTAGGAGAAGAGACCAAACCCCCTGCCTCTGCACCCCTTTCAGGGAGTGCTA
>NW_010250766.1:0-2277 GCF_000690775.1 Eurypyga helias | reverse complement strand
TGAGGTTGGCCCTAAGCAGTCCCCAGCACATGGGGATGATCCCTGCCCTGGTCCTGCTGGCCACTCTGTCCCGATGCCAGCCAGCATGCCACAACTCCTTGGGCCTGGCCATCTGGCCAGTTTTTTACCCAGCAAAGCGTGTGCCCATCCAAGCCATGAGTAGCCAGTTTCTCCAGGAGATGCTGTAGGAAACAGTCATGTAACTCACCATCATGGTATAAGCTTCAAATGGGAAGTTTTCTTTATTTGTGGGCACTGCTTTCTTATATTTTTTTTTAATTTCCCACAACAAGATTTTTTTTTTTTTAGTCTTTGTCATCCTCAGCATCACCACTATTAAGGTGCTATTTTGAGGGGCTCCCCATGCTCTGAAGGAGGCACGTGGTGCTGCCCCTCTGCCTGCGGCTGGTCCTGCCCTTCCCCAGCCTGGGCTCAAGGTCCTCCTTCACCTTTTAGATGACATTTTCATGAAATCAGAGTCTGGCTGCAGCTCACTGTTTATACGTGTGGCTTTAAGCACGTCAGGAGGAGGGTGAGGTGGAATATTTCAATCAATGTGCTTTAAATTATTTATCCTGAACTCCTCAGCTGATTTAAAAAAAAAAAAAAAACAACTGAAAAAGAAACCTGTTTTATGGATTATTCCATTCTGACATTTCCTAATGGAAGCATTTTGACTTTGCCACTCTGAAAGAAGGTTTTACTTCTGAACCTTCCTCTAATACCTAAAAAAGGCGGCAGAGAGCCAACAAACTTGCAAACAAAGCCTTTTGGTTTTTCCCATTTAAATATAGTTTCTTATTTCCCTCTGGAAAATCCGAAGATTCTTCATTTTACTCTGACAGAGCATATTAGCTGAGCTAGCAAGTCGAAACCTGAGGTCCTGGCTCGCTATCTGTCTCCCAACACTGGTCCCTTCTCCTCCTTGCTGGACACATTGCTCTGTACAGCCAGCACTATCGTCATTTTGGGGGGAATATGTGTTAGTTTGAGTTTTGGCAAATGCAAAAAGTTTGGGTCTCAGATATGTTCTCTGTTGGTATGAGAGTGGAAGGACTCCCCTCCACATGCTGAGTCCCAGTTTGGTGGAGGAGCGGTGACAAGTGCAATTGGGGTCGGGGTTATCACGTTGACAGAAAGTGCTCCTGACTGCCAGAGAAGAGAAAATGCTTTCTGTGCCTTGCTCTTCTCTGTTTTTCTGACAGCTGCCCAGAGAAAAAGCCTAATTTTTTTTTTTTTGGCCATGCTTTTTCTCATGGGGGGAGAAAAGTAAGTCTGAGAAAGAGGGTCAAAAGGAAGTTGAGTCTGTAAACTGGCTGAATGGGGCCACTTTGTATTTAATAGTAATAATAAGGAGGAGGAGACCTTCTGGTAGGAGTGCTGCTGAGGTGTTGGTGGCATGGACTTTACAGACCTGTGACAGAATGCAGCCTTATTGTTACAAAAAATGGGGAATCTGGATGGTTTTAGGTGTGCCCTGGGGGAAGATCCTTCCTCCTTGAGGCTGTGGGAGTTTCAGCTTGCTTGTTCTTGCTAGCTGCATCTGAATGCAGACAAAAAGAGCTCTGCAAGCTGTGGCAATGTTATTGGGGCAGCTTTTGTACCGAGAGGGGAAAATAAAGTTTGCTGAGGAGCAGATGATGAGTGGTGGACTATGGAATCCACATCGTGAAAATGCTCTGTGGCTAACCAAACAGGGCAGAAGCAAGGAAATAGTTTACTGTCCTTGGCTCAGCTTCACCTGTACACATGGCAGTAGATGCACGTTGGATGTTGGATGCAGGATGTTGCTGAGCAGGGGATTCGGGGACAGAAGAGCAGCCTTGAACCTGAGCTACCTAGCTTTTGTCAATGCAGTTAAATCCTTAACAAGAATTTAACAGGTTTTTGTATTTAATTTCCTTTTCTTGCTAGGGACAACTATCAGTCTGTGTGACAGCAGCCATTCTGGGGCCTGACTGGACACAAAGCAGCCATGACTCACCCAAAACTGCAGATGTCAAAGGGGTTTTTGTAGTACTGTTCTGTATGTGTGGTGTGTGCAAGTCAATACTGCAGCGGCACTCCCTGATATCCCAGAAAACTGCTGTTCTTTTGCATCCTAATTTTCATCCTCTCCAGGATGTGCAATTTAGCATTCCCACTGATACTGTACAGTTTCACTTGGCATAGCAGACATGGCTACAGCTAACAAAATAGTTGCCTGGGTCCCTTTTGGCCAGCTCCCGACAGTCCTGCATGCCAGTAGCTTCGATTTCTGATGTTTGAGTGTAGGGA
>NW_010250765.1:0-45397 GCF_000690775.1 Eurypyga helias | reverse complement strand
TGGTTGTTTTGGCTTGGGTTTTTTTAAGTCCCTTGATCAAACACAATGACATGTTGGGTTTTGTTCTCAATAATGATATATTAAAAAAAATGTTACTTAATATATAGTTGATTTGATTTTTGTTGTGCCTTGGTTCTATTTTGGAAGCCTTTGGCTCCTGGAGTGAATGTATGCATGAGGTATAGATTTGCAGTTTCTGAAATGCAACAGGAGCATGGCTAAGGCAGTCACAGGTGTTTCAAAGCAGTCTTTGAAGGTAAAAGGATTTTGCAGCTCGTGAATGGAGTAGACATCTTAACAAACTTGAAATTGAAGGTCACATTCCTTTGACTGGTTTGACTGCTATTATAAAAGGCTGCAGCCTGAAATATATTATAGCATATTCCTCAGGATATGTCTGTCATATGGACCTGAGGAATGTAAATAAATTATTTAATTTACCAACACCTACACATATATTTAAAAACATCAAGGCAAAAAATGTTTGCTGAATCTTTATCCAGATTACAGCTAGTAGGATTTATCTGAAGGAAGCTTTTTGAGGTGTGTTTTCTTGTTTGATATTTTGGAAACTACTGTTTCAAACTGAAAGGTTTTACTAAATTTGCATCACATTGTTTTCTCAGATGTGAAATTTCTGGTCAAATGAGAGGACAGTGCTTGTATCTATATAATACTACAAATTCCTGCTCAGTTCTCAAAAATCACAGGTAGGAGCTGTAGTCAATGTGCCGTAGAACTGACTTTGTACAATGTTCTCTGTTGGAATGGCTCCTCTTTATGTTAAATATATATTGAGAGGAGTGTCAGTCTTAGAAGAAAAACTTCCCTTAGTTCTCACGCAACACAAAAGTATCCTAACCTCCTGGTGTTTGCTTATTCTACATTATGGAAAGGCTTTGTCTGCAGTCTTTGCTGGGGGGAAAAAAATTAGAAAAGCCTCAGAGATTGATGCGGAGATGAAACTAACACAGAAACACTAAGACCCTTGCAAGTAGAATTCAGGGGCCTGTTTTCTTTTTTGGCTTTTGCAAATTAGAAAACAATTATAACAGAACACCATCACACACTCCACACCCCCACCCCCCCTAAAAAAGACCCAAACAAAACCAGACAAAACCACAAAACCCCACAACACCCCCGCTTCTCCTCCAGCAAAAGGAAGGACAAACTCTAGCTGAAGTGTCCTCCCAAATCCAAGCCCTTCATTTTGCATGTTCACATACAAAGGCCACTTTATACTGTGCAAAATGCTCCCCTAACAACTACATAGTGTTGTTTTTGTGCTGCTGTGAATACTGTGTAAACAATGTAGACACAGACAATTTTCTTTCCTTGCAGCTTTTATTTCTACAGGTCATTTGCTGATGATTTAATTTACCAAACATTTCTGATAAGTTGTAAAAAAACCCCAAGAACCATGTAGTGCTGCAACATGTTTTTATACATTATTTTCAAATGTCACAAAATTCCCCTATAGTCAGTATTCAGACATCCCTGTCTCTGTTAACATCCCTTGATGTGCCTTGGCATCCTGACCTTGCACTGTTTTTTCTGATAATTTTCAACTTTTCTCTCTTTCCATCTTAATTGCCTCTGCTCTGTGAATTTTCTTGCATGCCACTTCTTAGAGCACTTGAGGCAGAACTGGCAGAGATGTCACTGCTACACAATAGGGGTTTCAGCTGCTTCTAGTTTGCTCCCTCATCTACAGAAGTGCTTTCCAGAGGCATTGTTTCTTGTGATTATGTAAAAATATGACCTGTCTAATAGAAATAAGGGAATGATAGACATAACTACTCTCCGGCACTAGAATAGATAAATTTTAATAATGAATCACTGGATACTATATAACATTTTCCTTTTATATTCCAAGTATAATGTTAAAAGCAATCAAGACTCGGCAGTTACTTTACCGTTAAAATGGGATCATCAGGTAGTATCTGATGTTCTCTAAAGCCAAGTTTTAGAATACACGGACCCTGTTTGATGGCTGTCTATCTCCCAGTTATTGTGTTTACAGATATGAACGAAATAATAGGCCTATTAAACTACAACCAACCAAAACCTTTTCAGGAAATGTAGCATCTGCTGGGGGAAAAAAAAAAAAAAGAAAAAAAAAGAAATAAAAGAAAAAAAAGAGAAAGAAGAAATCTTGGAAAAATATTAAATCAGAACCAGGTTCAATTCTTTGTTCCTCTAACTGTTTGCAATATCACCATGACTTTTAAGAATACGGTGACTTTTTTTTTTTAATTGTTTTTGCTTTACATTAAAGTCATGCTTTTTATAGGTATCTGCAGCAAGCTGAAAATCAGCAAACATCATTGATTTTTTTCTCTTGTTTGTATTTACAGGAAAGAAGGTGCTTTATGTTCCACAGAGATGTTAATTCCAAAACGGAAAAGTAGGTTTTTTGTTTAGGAAATATGTGTATCAAATAGAGCAGTATGCCCTTCCACAACTACTATTTGAATTTTAATTTATGAATTCTCACAAACAAAACTACTGTTGCCACCAATAATAATACCATTCTTGGCAACTGACTGGTTTTAAGAACTTCGCTGAAATCTTGTAAATACATCACATTGCCAGGAAAGCTCCAAAGAGAAAATTAGAAGACTCCACAGAGTAGCTGCCTTTTTAAAGTAAAAACGTAGATCGGGTATAAAAAACAACTCTCCTAAACTCTCCTTCTATTTATAAAGGAAAAAATGCAAATATTGTGGAATCTCCATGTCCTGATACATGAATCTTTTCAATCAACATTTTTTATTATTATTCTTTATTTTTCTTTATCTAACTTGGTGTGATTTTCATTATTAGAGCCTGTGGATTTAGCTGTAGCACCAATTGAAAACTTCCTATAAAATCTGTGGTTGTGATCAGTAAATGAGATTTCTGTACTTTCTCAGTAATGATGACTGACTCAGGCTCAGACTTAGGTCAGATAGCTGAAACCAGGCCAGGCCAGGACCCACAACCAGAATACAAGTATTCCAGACAAAGTAGTTTGTTAGGGATGGAATCAGACCTGTACTCCAGAAAAACTGGAAGAGTCTATATGAAGTATTGAAGGCAAATATTGTGTCAGTCTAAAGATTGATGAGCCTAGGGAACTAAGTGGTAGGGCATATTTTCCAATGAAAAATAGAGTCAAAGGTAAGAGTCAGTAGAGGGTCCTTGGACAGGTACAAGGAACTATAATAAAGTCAGAGCTGGCACCTAAGGTAAGGTCAGAGCAGACAAACCACAAGGAACAGGAATCTGACAAAACCACAGCATTTAAACTACGTTGTGAAGTTGGTAGAATTCCTGAAATTCTAGATAAGAAGGGAAGAGAGTACACTCTGCATTAAAAATTTCTGTGGAAACTGAAGCCACTTAAAGCAAGCAGTCTTCGAGAAATGAGGGGTTAAAATGTAAAAATGTAAGACACTATGAAAAGGCTTAGCATTAAGAAATCATGGAGGTAATAAACAGGAAAGAACACTAAAAATCACAAGGACGAGTTGGGCTGTCAGCAGGATTACAAAGTACAGATAAATTGTGCTCAACCCAAGGGCAACACGTAACGCAAACAACCAAGGTAACTTATCAAACCAATGATGTCAGTGCGACCCAGTAGCTTCTGCTAAGTCACGGAGACCATGCCACGTACACCAGGAAACTACCCAAATTAGGAAAAGTTCAAAGTTTAACCTGAGAAAGACTCACAAGACGACCCCCCGCCCCTGATGAAGACACAGGAACTCCCATCAGAAGACTCCCCAAAATAGAAGACTCCGCCTATGCTCCACCTATATATGAATATACATGTAAAGATGATGTAACCTATGCTCAAATTTGTATAAAAGGACTGCATTTATTGTTAATCGTTGGAACCCTTTGTCCAGGGCGGCCTGGAGGGTTCCCCAACGCGTTGTTAATAAATACCTCCTGCTTACAGACTTGAAGATTTGGTCTCTGAGCAGTTACTATCTAGCCTTTTGGGGCAAATTCGGCATCAAAACCGGCTGGCAGATTACTGCCGAGATGGGCTTCACAGGGGCTGGCAATCACAGGTCTGAAGCCTTTACTTTCAAAGAAATAGGAAACAGCCATTCTGTTTTATTTGGAATCTATAATCTGCTGCTCCACCTCTTGTAAAGGGATGCAGATATCCTTTGTCATTCTGTGAAAAAATACTCTTCTAATTACTTCCAGTTACTGACACAGCTAAACATTCTTCCATGCACAGGAATTCCCTATGATGAAAATGATCTTTTATCTTATTTTTCATAGCACTTAAGAGAGTTCCAACTTTAATAAACCATCAACAAGAGGTACAAAAGAGCAAATAATACAATGGATGAGACATACATAATCTCTGTTAACTGCTGTAATTCCTACCTTCTGAAAGATGGGCAGAGACATCCTTCCTTCTTTTTCAGCTACCGTAAGGGGCATTTGTAGCCTGGATTCCCCATAAGTTCTGAAGTGTATTAGACCAACAGAAAATAATGATCAGCAAAAAACTGCATTTTGGTTGCCTACTGATTCTAATTTTTTACCTCCTCAACGGTGACAATTCCAGCTGTCTGAACACCTTCTAAACCCCTCTGTATTATTAGCACCTCCCTGAGGTGGTACATATCTGAGACACATAGAAACCAGCTGAGAAAGAGGTGGCGTGTGTCGTGATCAGCTTGGTGATGTAAGTCCATTAATTAGACAGATACTATATGTGTTCTAGTCAGCAGGTCAAGCAGACCAGGTAATTGTTGGTTTCACCATGTTGCCACTATGTCAGGGGACTGCAGTGATGCTAGTCTCTCTCCTCTTGTCTACCATCAACTTTTGCGGATCTTAACTAATACGGTGCCTTTGATCCTGGTTGAACTTTTCCATCAGGCATAAACATCCCTTTATGACAAGTGGAAGACTGAAAAGCTGGCAGATGGACAGTGCAATTCCTTGTGCCGCATTTCCTTAGAAAAGCAGGCCAAAAAGTATTCTAAACTCACCTCTTGAATGTTAATCTTGCAAACAAAATCTGTTCTCAAGAGGCTGCATATAGCTTATTTTACTGCTGACTAAACAGAATAAAATTTATGGTGCATAGGAGGACTGTATATATACACAAAAAAGCAAAGGACAGCAGTAACAGGTTGGAAGGTGTAGGGGGGAAAATGTCTTCCTTCCCATTGTTTTAAAAACCTGCCACCATGAAAGGTGTAGTCACCTCTTTATATGGAGAAAGTAGAGCAGCTATACAGGTACTAACAGAGGGTAGATTGTAGAGATGATTAGAAACAATATATGTGGACAGAGAACCCTAAGAAACAGACCCTAACCTCATCAGCATGCAAAGCTTCTGTCCTGGTTGAAGTATACGTTTGTTATTTATCCTCTGACCCCTCTGCCTGTTCCTTCCTCCCAAGCCCACTGCCTAGTACCAATACTTTGCACACACAGTAGTCTTCTTGTACTTAACGGAACCTCAGGGTATTCAGAATTATTTTATCCCCTGTATTTTAGACCTACCCAGGGCAATTAAAACTGAAAGAAATGAAATTTTTTAATTGTCACAAAACATTGCTGTAGTCACAGTCAGACACATAACAGAAGAGAGTCCTTAACACGTATTTCCATATCACTGTGTTTAAATAAAAATAGGGCACATGCATTTATGTTCTAGTGTTCAGAGATGGGAAAGGTGAGGAAGAAGAAGAAAAAAATATGACCAATTGCTCCCATACTAGGCAATTCTGAGACATACTGTCAGCATCAATACTTTGCCCACCGACAAAGCAGACTGCTGTTTTGGTTTTCTCATACAGTTTGTACATTTGTTGCGCTGTGCAATTCCAGACTCTTTTACTGTTTCAGCATTACATAAATATTGAAGACTAGCTATGAGCAATAAACAGTAAAAATCTTACTCTGGAAAGGGTCACTGATAGCACTATTTTGCTCATTCAATTTGTTGAATGGAAGCAGGAGTTTGATAGAACAACCATCGAATCCCAGCTTACTGCTCTGACCTAATGAAATGGCTACTAAGATTTTTATCCATCTAAAAAGATGGATGGATGCATAAAGTAAACTTCTACAAATGGAGAAATCCTTCACAATATGAAGAGGTAGAGTTTGCAGGAAATCATGCACTTCCCACTTGTTTCATATATCAGTTTTAGAAAAAACACAAGACTTACCTAAAGCAAGCAAGGGAGGAAAAGTCTTTACCTCTTTCTTTCCTTGTAAGTTCTACCTCATTCTATCTTTCTCAATACAGCAGTGTTAAAAGTGAGAAAAATACCACTGCCCTCTATAATATTACTGCTACCATCATCTGTCTCACATCTGAAGGGCAGGAAATATCTTTTGGATCAGAAAATGGGTTGAAAACTTTTAACAGTCGAAAAACTCTCCTGAAATCCTGAATTATCAAAAAAAACCTCCAAGATGTTATTTCTTTTCTATTTCCCTTTTTCTCTATTTAGCTCTCAAAACCCACTCTCCGTGGGTTAACATTTTGTAGAGATCAAAAGAAAAGATGAGATTTTCACTTCACTTACATCTTGGGCCAGCATCTATATCCCATCTAACAGTAACAGTGCAATAGGAAAACAGTGATCCACTGGAAGAAAACATGGGCAACTGCAGAATATTTGTATTCCTGTTTTCAATATTTTATATGAGACTCATGCCATATACAGAACAATTTGTGTACTTAGCCCTCTCTTTCTAGCTTCCTGATGGTAAAATTCCTTGACATTCCTTTCAATGTTACAACTGACTTGTTTATCCTATTCTATGATTATTAATGGGACTATTATTAAAAGGGAGAGGTTGATGTGGGCAGGGAAGGTTTGTCACGCACATGTGAAAAATCACATCTGATTATAAACAGTAATGACATAAGATAAAATTATTCATCCTGTTCATAGTGACAGCCTCTTATCTAAACTGAGAGGAGGGTGAAAGGGAAAACTTTGAGAGTTCAGATCTTATGTTAGCAGAAAGTTTACATTCCTCCACTAACAAATCTAAGCGGTATACTAAATGTCTATCTGCAGCACAGGATGGCTTTTCTAACCATTAAAAGAAACTTGCAGTTCTATCCTAGGTTGTAAAAATATCAACAGAAGCAGACAGACATAATTTGCCCTGATACTGTCCCCATCTGTTATTTGTTGAAATGGTGGATATGGGATAATCTGCCAGATTTAAAGACATCATTGCCACAAACAGTTTCAAAGATGATATTTTTCACAACTGTCAGTTCAATATTTTCTTTCAAACATTAAATAATATTTTCTTAATGATGGAGAAAAAAACCCATTCATTGACAATAAATATACTGAAAGTGAACTTCCAAGGGTGTTTGTAAAAAAAGCAAATGAACAAAAAAATTCTCATGCTCTAAAAAAAAAAAAAAACACACTATATTGTCTAGATGACAGATACATTTTTCTACAAGTCAAGATCTAAAAAGCAAGTCAAATATAGATGTCTTAAAATGCTGTGGTATGAAACTACCATTAGTATGGGAAACTCCAGAAATGCCAGTTCTGACACCATTCCAGGGTGTTGCTATAAATTGTTTATTTCTAGCCTTACGAGCGCAGAGTCATAGTGATGGTTGTCATGCTTGTGTCTCCTGTAGAAGGGAGTTATGGCCCACTGAACAAGAACACAAACATCCAACATACTGGTTGCTCTCTACTGTCTGCAAGATGAGCCTGCACACTGAATGTGCAACCTACAGACCTTCTGTGCTAAGCACCATTATGCTTTGAAAAGTAGAACCACTGGTGTGCTATAAAGTTCCCCTGCTTGCTTACTGAGTCATAAACTCCTTGGAAAGAAAAGAGGTCATGCAGACAGTGCTTTGCAACCTGCACCATGCAGACAGTGCTTTGCAATCAGCGCATGGTATAGAGGCCAAGCAACCACTATGTAACAGGGCATGAGGCAAATACAACTAAATGCGTGGTGCTAGTGGGAAGAAAGCAAAAGAGGGAAATGGGGTGTAGTCTCCTTTGTGCATCTTAGTAATATCCATATCTGCAGGTACAAGCTCATGAAAACTTCCTTTAAATATTCTATTGTCAAGATACGCACCTAACACTTGGCACTTGTATCCCAGTCAGACACTACTATTTCATAAACTGTGAAGGCAGCAGCAAGATTTTAGAGGGTGTTGGTGTGTGTGCGTTATATATTTTGTATATGAAGAATGGCAGGCTAGTTAGAGAGTTGTCTGGGATTTGACCCATGTCAGGGAGCACTCTGTCATCACGCAAGTAACCCTCCACTGTGGGCAGTGCATTGCCACAGAGAGACTCTGATCTGTGACAGCAATTCATTCTCTTCTTTTGGCCATAGGCCCAACTTACTAAAGCCTGGATGTGTTCAAAAGTATGTTCCCATCTATTGAACAACAACAACAACAAAGCCAGTTTAATGACCAGTGTCATCCTGGCACTTTCAGGAAAAGCTTAGTTAAAGCTACTATAATCAGACATGCATTGATCATTTCATTGTGAGTCCTGACTGGTGAAGCTTGGTTAGCCTCCAACTAGTGGTCAAAACATCACCACTAATGCCCCAAACCTGTTATTTTACCAAGTAGTTCTCCATAGACTTCATGCAGTTGTGTATCTTGATAATTTGTCCAGCTCAGGGCAGATGATCCAATAACCTTTCGGAAACACCAGCATCTAGAATCTCTGAGTTTTTTTGGTTTTTCGGTTTGTTTGGGTTTTTGTTTGGTTGTTTGGTTTTTTTTAAGAAACAAGTGGGCTAAAGTAGGATATGTTAATGATAAAAACTTCTTTATGATGATTTCCTCCCCATCTAACTTTTCAGGATGTGACTGAACACTCATCCAAAAGCAAGGAAGTCAGCCTGACTTCATTAGGAATTTGGTCTGCAGCAAAAAAATATAAACTCCTGCAACGTCTCAGAATTTGTTGTATGCCTGGATAAGTTTTTACAAGTCACTTTGTTAAATTATCAGTATTACACTCTATTATTCAAAGTGATTAAATGTCAATAATATAGAGACAGAATGCTATAAGGGAGTAGACTAAAAGAGCTTTTAATAGGGCAGGGACTGTCACTGTTATGATACAAAATCTGTTGTTCAGTTGAAGCAATTTTTGATCTAGCAATTGTCTCTGTAATTAGAGAGGTGACTTTGTCAATTGGGATAAACCTCATAGCACTGAGAAGATATATATTTATCTCCTGTTCTGCTCAGTTTCTCATGTCTTATTAAAATTCAATCCAAGTTCTAGATAAAATAGATATAATGGCAAGCTAAGAATATGTATAAGCTATTACTCCACCTCAAAAAAAAAACCCCAAAACTGTCCAACCATACTATTAATGCTTCCACGTTTGACCTTCCCATCTTTTTTCTCACGCTACTGCCTAACAGTTCACCTGCCTACTCTTTCCCTTGCAGACACTACCTCCTAGCTGGCAGTTGCTTCACTCCTTTCCCAGAGAACAAGGAGGCAAAACAGGAAGTAATTATAAAGCTGAGAGGAGAGTTGCTAAAACAGCCAGTCTCATAACACGGGGAAATTTATTCCCAAACAAGGTTCCAGAGTCACTTTTCCCTCAGATTTTCCAAAGTCCTCAAACCAAAATGGAATTAACTAATGAAGAACAAGGCCTTTAAGCAGCATAGAGTACAGACTCCATTACATATTTCATTATCATTTAGCACACGTATATGTGCAAATGTCATCTCATAATGTAGATTGATGAAAGGTCTAAATCATACTAAGAAAACAGTTTTAAGGCACCCATCAGTATGTTGTTGGCAATTTACTTTTATTAAGCACAAGTTAATGGGGAACTGGAGACACCTGGTTACTTGAAAACAGATGTATCTATTTGCAAATAACTGAAAGGCATCCACTAAGCTTATGCTTTGATAACTGCTGGTAATAAATGACATTAACTTCTCAGCTTCCTGCAGCAGTCCTGAGAAATTTGCAATCACAGGACTGAGCTTTTAGCAATTCATGTTTATAAAGTGCCTGTGCACTTTTGGACCAAACTGTTAGCCATGCAAATATCTCAATAAAATCCTGGCCTTATCTGAGCCCTAGTGACAGTAATTTTCCATTTGTTGAGTTTGCTGGTCAACAAACTTTGAATTTTCTAGAGAAACAATTTATTTGCTGAATTAGTCTCCTGGCCTTCCATTGGGTCTAACCAGGGAGTTGTTAACAACAAAGCAAACTTCAGCATCATAGCCAGTCTTAGTGTTTCTACTGTTATCATTCACTTTGTAATTGAGTGTAAATAGCTGAATTTGTGACTACAAAAAAAGAATTAACACAGCACATGCAGATAATTGGGCCCCAGTGTTTTAACTATCCTTAACATTTAACATTATCATACACATGATGATAGACAACTTCAACATTTTACTGGTTCAAGACTTAAAAAAGGATGATGAGCAAATATTAAAATAGGAAGTCATCAAAAGCACTCACAGGTAATTTCCAATATTGCTTTACAGATCCCTGAGCAATGGTGTGATACAGGTGGTCTTAAGTTGGAAATCAAGCTGCAAAATAGAAATGCCACATAAATGCTTACCTGTTTTATTTTCAATATTTACAGTAAAGTAATTCTGTCTGAGTCATCACAGTCATAGCTATCCAGCTAAGTTATCACCTAACCAATCAGGATCAAGAAAATATATGACTGTCTGCTTCTGTTGCCCGCATAGCTCATTCAGTATTCTATAAACACACAAGCATCAACGAAATCCAGATTTCTCAAAAATGCAATTGCAGCCTCCACTTTTTTTAAAAAATATTGGAGTAGGAGTTTTCCATCTCTCCTGAGAGTGCTCATTAAGGAAAACTAAACTGGTTTCAGCCTTACTGAAGAAACCAGACTCAGCTCTTTTCTCTACCTGCAAAGAGGCAAACTGGGATCTCCTTCAGCTCAGCAGGGTGAAATTATATTCCAATTAAAACTTATGTCGTGGTGTAGCCCTGTTGGGTAATGAAGCACTACCAGTCGCTCTACCACTCCAAGCCCCCCACTCCCAGTGAGGAAAGGTTGGCGTATAAACAAGGCAGGTCTGTAAAATTTAAAAACTATTTAATTATATAAATGGAACTTATGGAGTTACTAACAATGCTACTCCTAATAAGTAATTAAAAGAACAAAAAAATAGAAAAAATTATACAGGATCTCACCACCCATTGTCAGACACAGCCAGGCTCCAGGACAACAAGCAAAAATAAATCCAAAGCCCCAAGGAGAAAAACCTCCTTCCTGAGCCCGGGAGCCAAAAGCAGGGGGAAAGAAAACCTTTAACTGCCCCTTCCTAGAGCAGTTTCCCTGACAACAGATGCTAACTGCCTGCTATTCACCTGACACAAGGTCCGGACACAGACCGTGCTGCCCAGAGAGAAAACAACCGCACTGCTGGCAAAAATCATGTTTCCGGCAGGAACCTTTGGAGCAACCTCCCCACACGCACCTTCTGGGTCCAGCCTATGCAAGTTTCCCCCGGCCCTCTTCCAGTGCCGCAGGTATCAGGGGGTAACAGTGATCACTCAGCTTGATGTGTTATGGAATGAAACAAAATCTTATAGACTCCCCAGGAGAGCAGCTGATCACTGCCTGGGACCAGGGCAATTTACAACCAATTTTATGGAATTTCCTACCTAACAGTACTCTTCCAACATCTAACAAAGAACTCTGAACCAGGAAGACAATGCAACAGAGAATATAATTCCACTGAGACAGAGAAATCCACTTTCTCCTAAACATACAGTTTCTGCAGGTGGTCTTATGACAATATTTGTTCATAATATCCTCTTGCATAAGAAGTAGAGTGAATCTTCCTTTATGGTTTCCTCATGCAATGCTGCATACCAACAGAAATTTAGATAACCTTCCAATGGTCATGCCTCCCACTCCCGTAGCAAATTTAAGCTACTAAAAAGAAGGAAATAGACACTTGTCTTCAGAAGCCAGTTCAGGGCAGTGGTAGGATTATTACTTTTCTATATCAGTCTTCTTAAGGGTAATATTCAAAGACAAATCCTGAGCCTTAGGCTCATGCTATCTCACACTATATATGTATTCACCAAGTGAGCTGACTAGATGATGCTCTACTGAATATCCTGCCTTTTGAGGGTTCCATTCAGAGACATCCAATTCTCCCATTATATGTAAAGCCTAGGAGATAACTTACAGGTTTGGACTTTTCTATTAGGGACATGCATTTGAGAGAGTTGTGTTGCTTTATCTAGCTTTTAGATTTTGAAATCCCCTTTAAGCCTGATTCAAAGGCCATAGGCTGCCCTTTCTTTCAGCAGCTCTCATTCCAAGTCATTTCCAATTAAGTCAGTAGGTGTAAAGGCAACAAAGTTATCCTCTAATTTTCCTACACCTTGAAAAATCATCCTATCGTTTAAACAAATCTATGAGCATCCAGAGTTTTCAGTCAAAGAAATAAAATAAATCACTGTTTTTTTAGACACACAGGCTTGCAAAGTGATTCTGGCCGCAGTTGGCCATGAAAGGGAAATGAAGAAGCTGTTCAAAAGTATTCAGTTACTGTTTACTCCAATATATGGGAAACAAAAGGGTAATGACTTCTTTAGAGATGCAGTGTTTGCATTGATTATTAGTTTCTGGATGGGTTATTGATCTCCACCGACATTTAACTGTGCAGATAGCCATATATGACATATCTTAGATTCATCTCTTTAAAAAAGGACCAGTCAGCAACATAGCATCAGGAAATGATGATTCATAAGTGTTAGGAACTGTTCAATGTAACTCATCATGCTCCTAGCAAATACAGTCTTATATATAGTTTGGGGAGATTTTGACAATCCCTCTTTCTCTTGGTAGTCATTAATGAAATTCCAGGACAGGCCCTCAATAAAACAGAATTATCTGTCTAAAGGAAAAGGAAATGTTTCGTATCAAATTGTTTTGGTGACCATTTTGAGCTGCTCTAGTTATGTTACTGAAGACATCACCAGAAAAGAGAAATTGTTGCAAAACATAACTCTTTGAGAGTTCAAGAAGGCAAAAGAGCAAAATATAATCCCAAGGATGAAATATGCAAGTATCTCCATAAAGATACCGTTTGGACAGTGCTGTCCAACTGAGTAAGCGAAAGCAAGTAAAACTGAAACAAACTGATAAACCAGCTCCCTTTTTTTTCCTTTTTTTTCTTTTTTTTTTTCTTTTTTTTTTTTTTGTGTCCCTCTGAGTCAATAGAATCATTAAACCTAACACTCAACGAGCAATTTTTCCTGTTGAGAAAATGGCAGTGAGGACATAACACTGAACAGGTGGCTGGAACTTGTGTTTTCAACAACCCCTAGGTGAAGAGAGGCTCTGTACTTCCTAAAGTGACTCTGAGACTACTGGCAACCACAGAGATTCTGGGACCCCATGGAAGATGAGCGTGAATAAAAATTAAAAGCCTTTCTGTTCAAATGCTAAAGCTAACCTTAGATAAAGCCAGAAAATTAAGAGAACAGCCCTCTGCTTCTACAATATTTTTCCACATAAGAAGAAATAATACAGACTACCCGAAGATTTAAAAATGCTAGGCTGAATATGCATAATAGAAAAACCCATAAGGATGCCAGCTGTGCATTTATGGATGGATGAAAAGTACAGGCTGGTAGTTGTGCAGTCATTTTCTTAGCGATATTAAGATCTTCTGCTAAAGAGCAGGAAAAAACCAACCACAGAGCCCACAGCTGACAAGCTCTATTGATGAAGAGCTTAGTTGTTTTAGAGAGGCTTGTTTTCTAGACATCTGAGGAGGCAGGAAGGAGGTAGGAGATTGACGTGACTGGTGAGTTAGACTGGAACCAATTCACATCAGGGTTTTTGTTTTGGGGAGGGTGGTGGTGAAAAATTACCCAGGTTTGAGATCATAAGGAGAGCATGAGTCAGTAGAACTGCCTGAGCTCTTTCTGGGTCAGTGTGGGGAATGGCACAAGATGTATGTCAGGAAGAAAAGGCATTTATGGATAGCAGGGAGTTATAAATGTTACAAGAAAAAATCATGATAGATATCTCTACAGTAATAAAATGATGTAATTTTAGTTATGTTTTAGGCCAAGACAGAGGGGAGAGAAAATTTTTTAGGCCAAAAATTTTTGCAGAGGTGCTGAGTCACTCCTTCCATTCACACCAGCTCTGTGGGGCAACACCATAGCATATGGGAGGCTGGGTGCCCGCACAGCCGTTCCCTCCACCTGCATGGATGCTGGTTGCGCTCCCTCAGGAAAATATAGCAGCATGGTCCCTGATAAATACAGTGGCAAAAATAAGGTCTAGGAGAAATGATGGCAAACTCCACTAGTCTGTTAGATCTATGCTCTTCCTGTCAAGAAAAGTTTCTTTTGATACTTCAAAAACACAGTAGGAGAGCGACTGACTATATACCAGCCAAGTGGACCTCTGTATTGGTGGAGGGACTGGAGGGAAACCCAAGCTGTGAAGGCATCACATCTCCCAAAGAACTCCACTTCCATTTCCCATGTTTTGTCCTCTCCAAAGGGAACCCACTTTGCTCTCCTACTCACTGTCTGTCAGAAGTTTAGATTTAATTTAGCCTATAATAGATCAAGAAAGGCTTCAGAATATTTGTGAAGCATTCATTGATTAACCCAAAACCAAAATGTCACACTCTTTAACTCATAATTCTAGGACAGAGCTGTCTGTTACCGGTGTAATTTAAATTTTCATTTAGTGTGACAGCACTTGGTCATAGTCCTGTTTAATTTACCTTCAATTAGGACATTATTATAATTAAATTCCATCACAAATATTGGATCATATCTCAGGTGAATACATTGAGGAATTTATATAGCCTTATTTTTCCAAAAGCAGAAGGAAAAAAACGTAAATAATTCACTTCGTGTCTTTGCTTAAAAAAGTTGTATGCAAATAGCTTTGTCACAGACACATAGGGCATTTAGGGAAGTGCACATACACACACATACACACAGAAACCATTGTTCTTGTTTGGCTAAAGCCAGTTCAGAAGATGCTGGCTGAATCTTGTTTGATGCCTTCTCATCCACATTTACTTCCTTCTCAGGTTTAACCATCTGGGGCAGCTTTTCAGCAGAAAGATAAATTGAGAAGGTTAGTTAACATACTACTGGTGGCCTATGCCTGTTTAGCCTAATAAACAATTTGTTGGATAACTGAAATACTCCTAAGTTGGGTGTCACTCAGGTATGAAATGACTACTTCGTCTTCTACCATTAGATCTTGATAATGAAATTCTTTCCGTGTGAGTTTTTTAAATCATTAATGGCCTGCTAAAATGAATTCTCTTCATTAATACCTAGGAAGTTCTGGAATTGTTATAATCAGGTGGCCCTTGCAGAGACAGGTGGTCTGATTAGCTGAAGAGAATCACTGCTGCAGAATCAACAGAGATTATAAAGTTCGTGTTAATCTGGCATGAATTTTGATTTACTCTCTCACATTATTATTTACATTCAATGAATACAGGCCATTTTCTTACTATGGGATTCAAAACAAGGTGTCTTTAAAACCCAGGATATGCAAACAAAGTAAAGTGAAGTCTGCTTAACATGTTAAAACATGTTAAAAATGAAAGAGAAGAAAATTTGTAATTTTAAAGTAAGAACCAGAATTTCAGCATACTGTTCCCTTATGTCCTTGTGAAAGATCCACAACTTATCCTCATACATCTATCTTCCAGAAATATGAGGGAGTATATTCCAAAGGTATAATGGGAGTGGTACTGTGAAATGAACTGCACCCAAGTTTTTCTGCCACAGCACATTGCCAGGAGAAAACAAAAGTGAATTGCAATTGCAGAATTATGTCTCTAGCAAAATAGTAGTTTAAACGGGATCAATGCATAAGGGAATTCAACTGTTAACAAATTTCTAACCCACTAAAGGACGAAGCAAAGAAGACATTTTCAGAAGATAATATAAATTATGTGTATATGGTATCTATGGCATCTCTGAATTAATTTGGAAAAATAGAAGTAAGAAACTGCAAGGTGAGTCATCTACCAACCAGCTAGTGCTACTGATATATAGCCTCCCATTAATCTGAATGGTAAGTATTTTCATGTCCTAGTGGAAACTTTAGGTTTTGATTTTTATGTGAAAGAAGTAAAAATATTTTTCACTCCGTCTCGTCCTGTTATGTTCAATCATTTATTAAATATAGTGACTTTGGCCCGCATTTGGCCTGAGATTTACCTAAACAAAGAGAGTTATGGTGATGCTGAATTTCGAAAGGATGTTTTGGGATTTTAAAAACTATTTTATTTATTGAAGCTTAAGCTAGGCAAGTTACTCCCAACAAGTTTGTTAAATACAGATGAAATGAATGGTAGGTCTGATACTTTGTGGAAGCTATTCTATTACTCAAAAAGGTTACATTGCTCTTATTTATTGAGTACAAAACAAATACACAATGTTTTTTTAAGACAGAATATTCTCATTTCTTGCTAGAATTATTTTATTGGTAGTCCCTCTGTAAAACTAACTTTTAATAAAATTCTGACTGTGCTGTTACGGTAACTATGTGTTTGGGTAAATCTGATCTAAATATAAATGCTGATTTTATAGGAAATAAACTCCAAATTCCAAAGGTATGCTTTATCAGAATACAGTTCTATAAGAATATGAGACATATTGATTTAGTACATTAATATTAAGAGCTTAATGGCCACAAAATATCACATTTACTATTGATAATCCTTATTATATATTCTTATGTTACTTCTTTGATGTACAAGTGATAACTAGTTTGGTCTAATTTGTAGTACAGACTTTACTCTAGAGGCTAGCTTTAAGTAATAGCAGCTTCTTTTCATTAGTTGTAGAAAATGTGGATATTTGATCAGACGAAAACTCTTCTCTCTCTCTATCCAAAGAATTTGTACTGGGACATATAATGTGTCAAAGATAATTTGATACCATTCATATCTGATTGCTTTGTTAGCTTGAGTTTGAAAGAAAAACATCTGCCTGTTGCCAAAGTCCATTTCCTTTGAACCATGCTTGGATAAAACTCCCAGCTGAAGCAATTTACAGCATGAAAAATAAAATTGCCATTGTTTCGCTTATAGAACAGTTTTTTGTACCTTTCACAGATTGTACTGTGCTTAAAATAGTGGAGAAGATACTAGATTTCTGTCTGAATATCAAGCTCTTCCTGTTTTAAAAGTAACTTCACCATTCTAAGTTAATATTCAATATACTTGTACTTCCTGACCAAGTCTGAACGGAAGAATTAGCATGTGTTGGCCAACACTGATGTCTGAATACTGTGTATGGCCCAACATCAGTGGAGAGTCAATCCTCTCCATTTGGAAAAAATTCCTAATGGCAGCACAACATGTCTGTGAGATACCCTTCCAGTAAGCATCAAAGATCGTGGAAGTTTGGGATGATCTGTTTATCTTCCTGATTAACAAATTCACAGTCTTCATTACTGTGCGGTGCACATGCCACTTCATGACTGGTATTTCCTCATGTCAAATCTGCACTCCAACTGCATCTGCCTGACCCAAATCTTGCTCATAACACTCTGAACGATCAGCCCATAGCTCTGAAGTTTTTCAGAGTGAAACAACACAGACCACCATGGTGTTAGTAGTTCTAAATGAAAGACAGTAGAAAGAACACGTGATCAAGAAGTCACATAAAATGACAGAAATAAATATATTCCAGGATTCACTGTTGGAAATCCCATATGATAAACAGTGAATGCATATGAACTGATAGACAAAGCATCCAATTTTTTAAAATCTGCTTTATCCATTGTAAATTAAATGTATTTTCATTCTATTGGGGTTGAAATTTCCATCTATGAATAAGAGAAACCTATGTGTTGATAGTGAATTTGAACTTCCATAAACTGATTGTGGTCTCACAACTGTGATGAACAAAGGTCATGGCAGCATTGTCATATGTTAAAAAATAAAATAACTTTTTGAAAACTAACAGAAAAATCAAAATAAATTGTAAGGTAGACTAAAAAAGTATGGATCCTTAAAAATACCTCTGTGGAGTGGAAATCTTAATTTATTTCACATAAGAAATTACAAAGATTTATCCCATTTCTTTATGGATCACTACTTGAATACTTCCTAAATATCATTACAATTATTTATGCTACTGCTCAGCCAAGGTGGGACAACAACGGGAGAATGTACTCCTACTGTTCGAGCCTTATCCTACCTTGCCTATTAGACCTGTCCCAACCCATCAACACAGTAACATAACACTTGCTGAACAACTCGCAGTTTACCTTTTGTACAACACTGCTTCTAACATACTTAACAGAACTAGAGACAAAGGCAAGGACTGAACCTACTTTTAGAAAACTGTCAATGAAACCATTTTACCCCTAAAATATATACATGCTGTTCTCATTCATAAACTGAAAGAAGAAAAGTGTTCCTACAACAGATGGAAAAGAAGACAAAATGTCTGCATTTTCAACGTATTGCCTTGGGATCTTTGCCCTCATATGACTATGGACACAGAGGCTGAAGCACAGTGTCCTATCTCTTGACATTGGCACTGGTTTCTCACATGTGGGCAGGGTAGATGAATTTATCACCTCCTCCTTTGTATGTTTTTTTCATGGAGAAGCGAGGGACCTTTTGATAGTTATTGTTAATAAATGGGGAAAGCATATTTCCTCTTGATGGGAGGCATTGCCCCGTTATTACAGGTCAGGTCTCCTACACTCTGGTCCTGATGTGGAGTGGGCTTTGAGTCCCCACTTACAAAGAGTCGCTTCCTGGAAAAATATTTGATTGTTTTTTCTCCAAAAGGTAGAAACAGGAAACCTTCACTTAAAATGACAGAGGGCTCATGTTTGTCAGCTGTTTTCTTGCAAGAAAATTATGGAAGTAACAAAGGGACTTTAAGTAGTTGGTAACTTTATACTTCTAAAAACATCATCTGAAAATGAATTCTAGCTAATACAAACAAATAAATTCCCCTAGACCTATCTTGGTTTGGACTATTCTCCTCAAATATACAAATGCCTTTATTTGTTATCTGTGGTAATATTTTATGTGTTCAGTCAGGAACACTTACTCCACTCCTTGAAGCAGTGATAGCACTTAGTCATATTAAACTTGATATTATGTTGATGTGTTTCATCAAATAATGCTTTCAGAGTATGTAGTTTTACCTTTTCTCTAATCCCATGATTTTTTCCATTCTGTTACCATAAAGATGGCTACAGACAATAGCAAAATTGTACTAAAGAGACCAATTGTACAATATAGAGCTTCTTACCTTTAAATAATTCAGGTACTGCTGGCTGTGACCAAAATTCATTGCCATCTGTCACTAAGCAGATTTAATTTAGTTAAACATGGCAATCCTTTCCTGCCTGACAGCTGTCCACACAAACCACAGCACACCATGCTGAAAAATCTCAGCAGAAAACCAGTAAGTGAATGAACTTGCAGTATTATCCCTATCCAGAACCAATCAAGAATACCTATATTTCAAATTATATATATATATTTTTAACCATATATAATATAGATTTATACAGAACAATAGATATTTTCATGTTTTGGGAGCATATGATTCCTGGAAAATATAGGTAATTATGACCTAGTTTTCCTTATACCAGTATCTCAAACTGCAGACTACACATAGCTAGATTAATAGGAATCTCAAAAGCCTACATCACCCCAAAATTATCAGACCTTTTGCATTTTCCAATCAAAACCAAGTTTTTTTAAATAGTACTATGGGACCTTCACAAGCCCGTTGGTGGAATTTCGGACACCACAGTATCACATTCAGTTCACCGTCTCTTTTGGCAGTTTAACTTAGAACAAGTAGGATGACCATCTTTCTGCAGGGAGAGGAACTTGTGAGTCACAAGGAACTGATAAAAAAACATTAGCACCTATGTAAGTTTGGATGGATGGATGGATACAACACAAATATTGACTAAAATAACAACTTACTGATCTTAACAAGCTTTTAAGATATTGCTCAAATTTATACCAAGTTTCTTATCACTTCTGTGCCTTGAAATCTCAGATCTGCAGAAGCAGTGTAATCCATACTCAAGGGGTGGAATGAAAGTACTTCATTGAATGCGTAAAAGTATGCACTTAACTTACATCAGAGAGCAGAAAATCTCTTGTTACTCATAGTTAAGGACAAGAGAGACTCTCATGTCACTACCGGAAACCCCCACAATCACCTGGGCAACCTCTTCTCTTTAACAATATCAGCTTCTTATTTGTATTAAGGGATTTGGTAAGTACCCATGTTTAACTTGAAAAAAATGCCCTTTCTCTAGGACCTAAAAAACCTGAAGTTCATAGGTGCACGATTACAATTACACTATGTTTCAAGCTTGCCGTGCTCAACTTGAGGGACACTGCTCTTAAGCTAGGGTTAGCCAGAAGGACTGTGCACCTCCACTGCCACTTGAAAATACTCTCATTCATCTCCCTACAAATCATTTCAACACCATTCACTGAAAACTGAAGTTTTTAACATTTACATATATTATGTATGTTTTCTCCTACTAGCAATTTTTGTATATTCATCCACAATGAAGTTTTTTCATGTGGTAACAAAACCTGCTTTTCAGTTTCCAGCATAGCAATACTGCAGCCGGCAACTACAAGGAGAAAATTTAAAACTGTTTTGCTCAAATATTAATCAGGATAAAGTTAGCTACTTTATATTAAGACTAGACCTACCTTCTAACTTGGCTGCTGCTGCTACTCTTTTATGAAGTTAGTGATACTTTTACATTTTCATTTTTATACATTGTCCATCATTCTGAATAATAAGTAATGTTCAGATCAAAAGAACCAGATCTCCCATGGGAACAATTTGGTTTTACTGCTGCCACTGTTAAAAATAACGTTCCATACTCCACGCACATACCTATACCTGCTCTGCTTATTCTTGTATGTTACTCTTATACTTAAAAGAGTAATGTTAAAGTTTCTGAATGCCTTCCTTATATAAAAGAGGCAGGAAAATTACTCCCTAGAGCCGTAAATCAATAGTTTGGGTGTAACATATTGTAAGGTCAATGCACAAAACTTGAACATTTAGACTCAGCAAATGTCCATCTCAGGAGCTGACTTACTTCTATAGAAGCCAAAGGTTGGCGGTGACCTCACTTTAGTATTCCTACAAGGTTTAGATATTATTCCTGCAAATCATTCTTAATTAATACACTTTAATAATTAATTTCTCAACATGCTATTAAGAAATCGGTAGATTTTAAAGATTTAAACACCTCATTAAGGACTATAATTTTAGTAATTATTATTATAATGCGGAAGGCGAGGGAGGACAGCAGCAAAAAGCAAAGTGTGCCATAAAAAATAAAGTTTCATAACAAAAAACCCACAAAAGTTGGTCTTTTCATGAAAAGGTAGTTTTTATTTTATTCTTAGTGATTTTACTACCAAATTTAAAATTCTCCTTAAAGAAAATGTATTAACTATTTTCAGTGAGGAGACATAACAAAAAGTATCCAATATCGTTTTGGGTTTTATTATTTTTTTACTTGAGATTACTTTTTATGGCTTTTTAAGATCCTCTAAGTGAAATAGAATAGACTTTTGAATCTAATTTTTTATAACTTCTGTCATAATATAGGTCTGTCAGCTTTCTGGTTTATACATGCTATGATTCAGAATTTATAAGTCAGCAATTCTCATGTATTTTATTCCTGTTTCAGGGACTTATTCATCAGGGAATTGAGTTCCTTGGCTAACTCTGAAAGTTTAAATAAGACCCTCTGCTTAGAGAAAGCTGGTAAATTAAAATTAATTCTGAACATAAGTCAGCTGGCATATGGATTGTTTCTTTTCTCTACACTCTCCACCAAAGCCAGCTCAGACATGAATTTGTCATAGTGTAATAAAATATTTACAGCTAATTCAGGCATAAAATAATCATATGTAAACAGTTGCTGTCATAGAACAAATGTGTTGTAAAATAAAGTATCCTTTATTTTCAAATTAAATATCAGTGATTGAATAAGAGAACATTATAAACCTAAGTTTTAAGCAGGTTTAATATACTCTTTCAAATGTAAATGATTATGTGAATAATCATTTTCATCACTGCATAGCAATATACTACCTAGTATTACTGGGAAAATGTATTCTTTGAACCTCTGGAAGTTTGGAATCTTCAAAAAAACCACACTGTACTAAAATCTGATTATTATGCAATAAGTAAAAGAAATGGATCTTTCATTATGACCAGATCTAGAATCCAAAAGTACTTAGACCCCTGAAATGCATGGTTTGACATGATTTAGGTGACTACATTGTTTACAGAAGTAAGTCCTGAAATCTGCTGGTTTGCTGAATTCTCACTCTAGAATCACCTGCTTCCCTTCCCTTCCCTTACTTCTCATTGCTAATTTCCCAAAGTGCCCATGCTGGAGTCTGATGTATATGCAAGAGTGCAACAAATATAATCTCTCACCTATCTTGCAACACACCTTTTTCAGTATGTAAAAACAATGCCTGCTTTCAGCAAAGCTCACGAGGCTCTTGATCCATGGGGTGTACTTAGTGCATGTATGTGGGTGAATGCCTGAAACTGAAATTTTGAGGTCTGTGGTGTGTTAGCTTCTGCCAGTATGGGCTGACTGCGGATATTCGTAGCACTTGGATGAAACAGAATTGGCGCGACCTTCTTGTCTTTCACAGAGACAAGAACTGCCAGTCATGAGGTTGATCACACATTGTGACTCTTTAGATGGCGAAACCAGTGACTTGGGTTCTGGAAAGAAGAGCATGTGTGGAAAGGGATTACCAAATACAGGAAGAGGTCTTAGAAAGATGAAGGTGCAGGCCCCGCCTTTCAGAAGAGGAGGAAGGTCCTGGATATCAGACAATTGGGTAGAAATGAATGCCAGTGAGCACCCAGGGACCTTGACCATTAACGACCGGGACTGGTGATAACAAGCAGCGGCATAGCATGAACTGACATGACTTTCTGCCCCATCTTCCTGGAGCAACATCCATGTGGGGAAGAAAACTCAAGACCTGGGAATATAACCCAGGGGGAAGCAAGGGAATAAGTGTATGGGATGATCAAGTAGGGTAAAAGATCCATTCATGCTGGCTCTTAAATAAACACCACTATCCAGACCCACTATAGATTGTCATATTCTCTGCTTCATCTGTGGTGGCAGAAAAAGTAATTCCTAGAACACATTTCTGGAAATAGAGTTTTATTATCCCAAGATGTCATTATTTTTTGGTTTAAGGAAAAAGAAAAATTGCAGATGTGCCTTGTTAGAATGATGCTTCAAGAATGACCTTCACCTTCCTCTCTCTTAAATGGCAAATCAACTAAATTAAGAGGAAAAGACCTTCAAATAGAAGTGCACGAGGTCTGAAACAAATTTACATTGATCTATTTTTTTAATTGTTGTTACATTTTTTTAATTAATAAGAAATGTATTTAGCTGGTTGTGCTTCAGTTGCTTTGAGAAATGACTCATCACTCCGCAGAAAAAAAAAATCAAGTATTACACCGTAGAGTCCCTTGGTTGGTATCAACCAAAATTTGTGTTGCTTCTGGAGCCACCCCAGCAGCCTCCATGGCCCAGAACAGGATTTTGAGTGGGTTATATAGTGCCTGCATATAGCCAGCTAACTTACAGCTCTCAGCCATCTGTAAGGGACACCTGCTCTCTCAATTTCCCATATAGATAATTCATTATACAGAATTATACAGGAGTTAGATACCTAATATAACCTGACATGGACAGCTTGGAAATCTCTGTGCTTCTGTCTCGCCATTCAGAAGCCGTAAGGCACAGATCACTTCTCCTCATAGACTTAAACCTCCTCCTCTACACCATGACCAGTCCAAACCCCAGTAGTTCAGCAGAACAGGAAAGTGAGCCTCTCTTTTCCGCAAACATGCCAATTCAAGAAATAACCCCACTCACAGGAAGAGTACATTAAAGGATTTATTTAGACTTATAAGCCCGTCTGTGATGATTTTTGAGCTTGTCATATCAGCAGCATGCCCCACATAAAATATTTGGGCTATAGGAATATATGGAGTGGTTACACTTTGTAACTTCTTTTTTCCTAAAACATGCATGGTATAAAGTTATGAGCTGTAACCGTAACTGCTATATGACCAAACCCAGCAAAATTAAATAAGGAAAGAAATCACATTTTTCCTCAGCATTTACCTCTCAAAAGAGGAGATAACGTGCTCAGAGTTACTATGCGAGGACACATGACCTTGACAGCCAAGATTTACTGAGGAAAAATCCTGATGCTGTTGAAATAATGTGATTTTTTTTCATAGATAAGTAGAAAAACAATGGTTCCTTTGTTAAATTATTTTGATCAACATTTTGTTCAATTAATTCTCCATGCCTTGCAAACATAAGAAGGCGATTGTTACATGTAAGAGCCGTAGCTTCAGAGGCAAATATTGCTGTGTCATTCTGCTAGCTATCTGAGTAGCTCGGGGCAGTCTTGCATACACCAACAAATAGCTATAAATGTACTCGCCTGCCCACGCTCTGCAAAACTAGGCTGTAGACTTTCGGAGCCAAGAAAGGTGATTATTGTTTAGAAACACTGCACTCGAGTATAGAGAACAGAGTAGGTTCAGTGCTTTGTGGAAATTTCACTAGAAAAAGAGTGTCACATGAGGAAACCTTAGGTGACCTTTTACAGCTTGCTGAATCTCCCCTCAACACATCGCTTTGGGCAATTTAGGGCTGGTGGAGGTCCTGGCCATTTGCTGGTGATGTTGCTGAACCTCTTCCAGCAAGAGGAACACAAGCAAGAAAACTAGCCGGTGGTCACACACAGCCTCCTGGTGATCTCTGAATTGACTGCATGGGATAGAAAGAGGCTGGAATATTCTAAGTTTCTCCAAGTCTTGATTAAGCATCATAGCAATAAAATATTGAAAAAGAAAAGAAAAGAAAAGAAAAGAAAAGAAAAGAAAAGAAAAGAAAAGAAAAGAAAAGAAAAGAAAAGAAAAGAAAAGAAAAGAAAAGAAAAGAAAAGAAAAGAAAAGAAAAGAAAAGAAAAGAAAAGAAAAGAAAAGAAAAGAAAAGAAAAGAAAAGAAAAGAAAAGAAAAGAAAAGAAAAGAAAAGAAAAGAAAAGAAAAGAAAAGAAAAGAAAAGAAAAGAAAAGAAAAAAGAGGAAAGGAAAGGAAAGGAAAGGAAAGGAAAGGAAAGGAAAGGAAAGGAAAGGAAAGGAAAGGAAAGGAAAGGAAAGGAAAGGAAAGGAAAAGGGTCCTTAATTTTACCATGCAATTATATTTGAGAACACCTCTTCCCTGGATATATTACAATATTCTCATTCAAGTTGTGTAGATTGGTTTGATTTAACACAGCCAATGTATACCACTTCCAAGTAAGCCTGCTTGATCTTTTTTTTCTAAATTAGCAAGGATAAGCTCATAGGACATAAACAGAAAATCAGTATGTTCAACTTTCAGAAATATTTTTTCACCGCTGATAGAATTCCAACCTAGCCCCCATGGTTTTGCCTAGTTTTTCTTCAGAGACAAACGAAACTGTCTAAATATTTATTCAAAAAAACAAACAAACAAACAAACAATACTTTAGCACTTTTAATAGATACTCACTCGTTCTTGAAATAACGTAGTAATTCCTGCCACCCTTGTACCTTAAACTCTTTCAGCTCTCCATATGTAAAGCTAGTCATAGACTTGGAACACAAATTTTTCTGTGTGTATACAAGCTCTTTATATAGAATACAGATAAGTAACACAGTATTGTTGTAGCTATATGCCTACACTTGCTTAAAAGAAATCTCCAAACTGCTTTAGCATGCACCAGACAACTCACGTATTAATGTAAGTATATATGAAATTGTGTATATACTTTAAAAAAAGATTATAATGTTGGTACTGAAATAAACATGTAACAACTATATTAGACTGATGAGGCACTAAATTGGCAGTCTTAAATGTGATTTTCATTTAGCATTACAGATGGAAAAATTAATATTCCAAAAGTTATTACAGGCATATTTTATAACAGATATGAATAAATTACTTTTGTAGCAATGCCTACCAAGAATGAGTAAACAAAACAAAATCCTCCCCTCCATTTTGAATAACCTAAGCAACAAGAAAAGCATTTATGTAGCTGCACTGATCTTGAACAGGGATCGCATGAGCTGGGGTTTTAATACATTTAAATTCCGAAACACAATAGTTAACTTCTGGTAAAAAAAAAAAAAAAGGAATAATAATTGGAATGCCATCACTTACCAAAAGCTTGATGATAAGCCTTGCCTGCTTCTGCTCTGAACTTTGGAGAAATGACCAGTCTTGGGAAACAATATGGGTAGGAGGTAGATGACATATTTTTTAGGCTTTCTGAAGCAATTCAGGAAAGTTTCATGTCACTGGAGAGTGTTGTTCATGTAAGTTGTCAATGGGAAAGTAAATCAATGGTGACTGAAAACTTCCCTACAGGACAAGAACAAAGAGGACACCTATTAAGCAGAGAGCTTAGGAGTCTCAAAGTGATCATGAAGCATGGGCATCGGTGTAAAAGGACCTAGGGCCTTGCTCCTCTAGAACAGCATTGCCAATGCTTCCTCATTGTGCTATGTCAGAAATGCATAATACATCTGTCTCTTACTCCTAACATTGGACTTGCTATGTTGCCAGGCAGGCCTATCAATTATTTTTGAAAATGAGTCACAATGAACATATTCTTCATTTTTATATGTCTGTCAAGGCAGAGGTTACTTGCTAAAAAAAAAAAAAATCAATGCTACTTTGCACTGGAATGCAATAACTGTACAGTGTGCAGCCCTGAGTCAAATCAAGGTGCAGGTCAGGCAATCAATTTTTCAGTAAAAAACCCCACCCACAGAACTTGGGTTTTCTACTAAAAAAAAAGAAGAAGAAAAGTAAAATCAATGCTTGACTGTAGCCCCAGGTTCTACTGAGTAACACATGCTTGGTAGTGTAACATAAAACATTATTATTAAGAAAATGTGGTTCCTGCTATCACAGGTTAAAGATCCCCTGAGAGGAGAAGTAAAATAGAAGCCAAAAAGGGCAGAGAGGTAGAAAAATGAAAAAAAGAAACATCATGCTATTAGAATTTCACTACCGTGAGTGGCAGGCATCTGACGGGTATAAATTTATAAAACTCCACTGGTGATGCTGGGCTTGACCTCAGCTGAGGCTCCTAGTTCTGAAAAGGATTGGTTCCTTATGGTGGACTGCTGAAATAGTGTTCCCACTGTGTCTATTGCTCTTGTGACACTATAATGTCCATGTCCTGATGCTGCAGCATAAAAATCTAATGGCCTTTTAACTACAAAATTAGTATGACTTTCATGTCACATAGTACATCCTCATTAATACTAAATAGGTTAATTATGATAAAAATATTACCATAAATAGTATAGGAATTAATAATTTAACACCTATAAAAGTATTGCCATTTTTCATAGAATATTACATATAAAGCTCACCTACTCACCATTTGGATTGACCAGAAAATTGCATGCAGAGTAGCTCAGAGTTTGCATTGACTTTGCATCCTTTTTTCAGCTGGGGTAGAGTTAATTTTATTCTTACTAGCTGGTACAGAGCTGTGGTTTGGATTTAGCATGAGAATAATGTGGATAATGCACTGATGTTTTAGTTGTTGCTGAGCAGTGCTTACACTATGTCAAGGACTTTTCAGCTTCTCATACTGCCCTGCCAGTGAGAAGGCTGGGGGTGCACAAGAAGTTGGCAGGGGACGCAGCCTGGATAGCTGACCTAAACTGGCCAAAAGGATATTCTATACCATATGACATCATGCCTGGTGTATACACTAGGGGGAAGCTGGGAGCACTGCCTGGGGACAGGCTGAGCATCAGTTGGTAGGTAGTAATTATCTTTTTTCATTTGTATCACTTGTCTTACCTGGGTTTTATTTCTCTCTCTTTTTATTTCTTTTTTCATTACGAACTGTAATTATTATGCCTTATTTTGTTTTATTTTAATAGTTAAACTGTTCTTACCTCAATCCATGAGTTTTCTTACTTTTACTCTTCTGCTTCTCTCCCCATCATGCTGGGCCAAGTGAGCCAGCAGCTTAGTGGCTGGCCTGGTTTATATCACAACAGTACTTTTCATCATAACATATCAAAAGAAGATTTTGAGAAAAGGAAGAAAATAGTCCAAATCCTTCTGAAAGATTGTTTTGCCATAAAGTAAATTAAGGTCCAGGGACTTGCATTGGAGAGACAGTTTTTAAAAATAAAAAGGCAAGATGGACGTCTTCAGATCCTGATGGATGTGATCAACAAAATAACAGCAATGTCCCAACCAATTTAAAAAAAAGAAAAAGGAAATACAAGCTTTCTTAGGTGTTGTGGGTTTCTGGCGGATGCACATTCCAAATTACAGCCAAATTGTCAGCCCTCTCTATGAAGTGACTCGTAAGAAAAATGATTTCAGATGGGGCCCTGAGCAGCGACAAGCCTTTGAACAGATCAAGCAGGAGATCGTGCATGCAGTAGCCCTCGGACCAGTCTGGACAGGGCCAGAGGTAAAGAATGTGCTCTACACCGCAGCCGGGGAGAATGGCCCTACCTGGAGTCTCTGGCAGAAAGAACCAGGGGAGACCCGAGGTCAACCCCTAGGATTTTGGAGCCGGGGATACAGAGGGTCCGAGGCCCACTACACTCCAACTGAAAAAGAAATACTGGCAGCTTATGAGGGAATTCGATCTGCCTCAGAAGTGGTTGGAACTGAAGCACAACTCCTCCTGGCACCTCGACTACCCGTGCTGGGCTGGATGTTCAAAGGTAGAGTCTCTTCTACACATCATGCCACTGATGCTACATGGAGTAAGTGGGTTGACCTGATCATACAACGAGCTTGAATAGGGAATCCCAGTCACCCAGGAATCTTAGAAGGGATCATAGACTGGCCAGAGGGCAAAGATTTTGGAATATTGCCAGAGAAGGAGGTGACACATGATGAAGAGTTCCCATTGTACAATAAACTACCAGAAAATGAGAAGCAATATACTCTGTTCACTCATGGGCCCTGTTGTATTGTAGTTGCAGAGACTGCTGAAGGCCAAGGTGAATCCAGCCAGTTTGCAGAGGTAAAGGCCATCCAGCTGGCTTTGGACGTTGCTAAACGAGAGAAATGGCCAGTGCTTTACCTCTACACTGACTCATGGATGGTGGCAAATGCCCTGTGGGGTTGGATACAGCAGTGGAAACAGAGCAACTGGCAGCGCCGAGGCAAACCCATCTGGGCTGCCGCGTTATGGCAAGACATTGCTGTTCAGGTAGAGAACCCAAGTACATCGTGCAAATGCTCATGTACCCCAGATTCAGGCCACTGAAACACATGAAAAGAAAGACTGAAGAAGAAAGAATGTTTGGAAAATTAGGATCTGGACCTTGTGACACCTGGAATAAAAGGAAAAAACCTCAAAGGAAATCAGAAATTAATATTCTTTGAAATTGTACACAAAACATAGAGCTATTAGTCATAACATAGTTTTCCAGAAGTACATTCACACAAAACCAGCAATACCGGAGCTTGAGATAACACATGCACAAAATCCATTAGCAATTTGTAAGAGCTGAGCCATGCTGACAGACTAATTCCTTTCAGCAACAGTTCTGGGCTGAGGTGTACAGCATTCAACACAGCATTTCACTGAACAACACTGCAGGCTTGGCACAGCCTGAAATGACCACCTCCAGAAATGTCAGTAAATAACACCCTTTTTTCTAGTGCTGATGACAGAATCGCCCAAAGAGCTCAGGTGAGAATAGGTCGTACATGTACTAGTTAGGCATGTGTTGACTTTAAGAAGGCATACCATTTAACATGCCAAAGGGCAAGGGAGGTGATGAGTAATGTCTGCCTATATGTACCCAGTTGCTACCTCTCCCTTTGTGTCTCTCTGGAGGGAATAAGCTCTATCCATCTGGTACCTCTACCACCAGTGAAGGGAAAATGTATGGCTGGAGGCAGGTGTCCTCCTCATCCTACAGCCCAGCCAGCAGTGCTGCCCTCTCTGCTTCACAGACTGCTGGAACAGGACCAAAGCTAGGCTGTGGTCTCAGACAAAAAGCTAATCATTTGAATGCTTTTGACAGAAATTCAGTTTTCTGTAGAAAAATAACATGCACTCTAGCTAGGTGCATACTGGTAAAATCTCTGTAGGTATACATTACAGAAATAGAATAAATTTCTTGTAGGCGACTGAAAAGGAGTTCAGCTGAACTGCACCAGTTTCTAGTAATGGGTCTGCCTGAAGATCCACGGATCTCAAACACGAGGAAAATTCTGACATAGTGGCCAACAGTTTCAAAATTAAGGAGTTTGTGTGCCTTATTATCAGGCACTCAAGCTGTGATAAGAGATTTTGATTTCATGATGTGCTGAACATGTCTGAAAATCAAGTACCTTCATTGTACTTCAACATGGACACTAAGAATCAGGGGATCTGAAAGTCAGCCTAACCAGAATTCATGTCAGAATTTCACCATTTTAATCCAGTTCTTACCTTATTTATACAACTACCATCAGCAGTACATGCACTTAGAGGCAAGAAAAAGGGACTTAAATTACAACAGTACAGACTTCCTGCTTTGCTTTATTAGCCCTATAAATCAATACTAATTTTTTACTGTTCTCATATAAAAATCCAAAGGGGTTTTTTAGAAAGAGAACTGGCTATTGAAATTATAGATTATACTCCAATTAATATGAAATTATTATGTTGTGATAAAATATGTAATATGCAATATGTAATAAAAGAGGATTATTTAAAGAATAATAACAATACATACAATATGTCACAGTATTTTTCATTATTCTAAAACTGTTGTTTTAGCTATTTTTTAATGATTAAAATAAATCTGCAGAGGTGAAACTAGAATGTTCTCATTGTGCAGACACATTAATTCATTATTGCAGAGTTTTTGGTGACCAAGGAGTTTGTAGCACTGCCTATTTGTTTTCAATAAAAGTATATTGGAAAATTTTGTTTAAACATACCATATACAAAAATGATTATTCACATGTTATGACAAGATGTAAATCCTGGGTATAGAGTCTAAGAAAGGAAACTAATGTTTTGAAGATAAAAAACTTCTAAACTTTTCTGTAATCTTGATATCACTGTAGAAAAAAAACCTCCAATGAAAGATACAGCGACAATGTAAGACAAACTGTAGAATAAAGATCTCATCTTTGAGTGCATGGCAGAAAAAAGAGTGTCCACCTGCATTACAAGTGCATATCCTTTATAGTATTTCTATCAAACCTTTGAGTTTTTTTTTCAAAATATCAAATGTAGCTATGTTTTGTGCATCTGGGGTCCAGAGCAAGTACAGAAGATGGAGTTTGGGAGCAGGTACATAAGAAGTTCCCTCTATTAGATGCAACATAGGGTTTGGAAGTAAATATTTATAACAACACAAACATAAAAAGGGCTATATTAAAAGAAAAGAAATAGGTTATATTACATTTCTCATTTTGAATTTTTTCAGAAAAAATTCCTCTGATTTTCAAATTGCTTGTTTTGAATAACAATAAAAAGCATGGAGGGTCAAAAAGATGCTGCATTCTGTGGGGTTTTTTTTTCTCTTTTACTTTGTTAAAAACCTGGATGGAAATGAATCCTTCACAAATATCCTGAATAACTTTGAAATTTAATTGTACTTAATTCATGTCATTATTTATTTTTCTTTCAGTCGCAATTTGAATTTGATTTTCTTCGTTTCCTTTGTTTCTCTTTTTTTCCCTCTCTTCTGTGTGAGACTTCATTTCTATATCTCAAAACTTCATCCAGGATAGGAAAACAGTTTCTTAAGTTTACTTTACTTGTTATTGAAAATATTTGTCCTACCTTTTATTTCAGAGTTCACAGAAAAAGTGGGAAATAAATCTATATAAAAGGGACATTTTTTCCCATTATTTTCTTGCTAAATCCTAAAACAATGTAGTGTGAGAAGAGTATCTGTGCTTGGAGCTGAATTTTTTACCCATTTTCTCATCCTTTCATAACTTATTACCAAGAGTTCTGAGGAAAATGCTACTGCACACATGGCAGAGCATGTGAGCTGCAAGGCCCCTTGTAACCATTCAAGGATATCTATTTCTACTATCAAGAATGCAGATGACATTTTGAAGCCCTCAGAATTCAGAGTATAACAATGGAACTGCAAGTAGCAGGCAGGAGTTCACTGCACAGGTCTTGCAGCACAGGGTCAACAAAACCAGATCATGACCATAAACATATATGATGTTCACTTGTAAACACTTTCTGCATCAGGTGTAGAAAGGGCGTTTTCTGCAGTGGACCCTTTTTGGGACAGCAGAGGCTGGTTCAGCTCAGGAAAACACGGAACGTGCTGGGCAACGAAGCAAGGCTAGAGAATGAAGTCATGCTGCCCGGACACTGTGGTCCTGGGGAAGATTTAATTTTATGGCTTTATTTAGCCTCTCTGTTTCAATAATTATTTTGTTTCACTAATTTGTTTATGTCCTAATAAACCAAGCTTTAATAATTAGCAGCATTTTGGTGTGTTTGCTTGGCTCACTTTAAAGAAAAAAGGAAAAGCTGTAGATTCACCTCTGGAACGGAGCTGACTCCTGGTCCCTTTAATCAAACAGACAACAAGCTCAGTCCACCTGCAGGGACACAGAAATATACTAAAGAGGTTTTTTTAGAACAAAAGTGGAAATGAATGGAATATGTTACCTAGGCAACAAAATATCTGCAGCAGTCGTAAATGATACAGAAAGCTAGCCAGCAGGGAATGGGTCTGGTGACAATGTCAAAGAAAGAAGCAAGACTTCCCCTGTAGTACAAAGAAAACAAGATAGAATATTCCAGAATTCAGCAGTCATTTTAGAAACAAACCCCAGCTAATTTTAGCTAAAAGGTATAAAATATATCTCACCACATTGGTCTACATCTTGGTTTGTAGTAATGTGGGGCTACTGTCAAAGAACACCCTTCCCTTTATTTGTTTTAGTCATTCAGCAGTCATTTCAGGATGAACCACTGGCCTTAGACACAGCTCCTAATCCTGAGGGAGGGATGTGCAGAAATAGTATAACAGAAATAATTATTTTTAAGCTATGTTTTAATTAAAGTCAATGCCAAAGTTCCCATAGACTTTAGTAAGGGGAAGATCAGCACTTTAAGACAAACTCAAAGTCACTAAGCTCTGGGGAAGGCGTACCTTTAGGAAGCCTGGCTTTACCAGCATTGACTTAGGCCATGGCTGAGAATCATTTCCTTTCTGTAATACCCTTTTGTAATATCAGGAGGGGTTACATTAACACTGCTTTCAACTTCTGAATATTTTCTAACTTCATACCTTTCAAATGAGCTCAGAAAGGAGTTTTAAAACAGCAACAACAAAACATGTCATTATGGGGGAAAAAAGGGGTTATTATGACTAAGAAATGAAAAGATTTCATAATTCACGTCACTTGCACATATAATGAGACTGGGGAAAATAAAAAGGTAAAATTTATTTTATCTTGGTATTGAAGCTAAAGAACTGTTTGAATAGAGGAGCTATGACATATTCAGTGTCACATCTGTTTATCTGTATGTGGTAATATAAGGGTCTTGTGCTATGTGTCAAGAGTTTATATTTGTGTGTTCATGAGTGTGGGGGGGAAATGTGTGTATATATACAGTAAAAACGATAAGTGGAACAAAGGAAGAGAACTGAAGGGCTTCAGATGTGTGACATGGATAACATGATTGACAAAGAATAAGATAAACAGAGGAAAAAGAAATCAAATTGACATCATTTTTTCTATTTACCACATTAAAAAATAACCCATTTTCATGCGAGAATGAGATTGTAGAAATGGAGACAGATTAAAAACAGCCTGTCAGTTGGTGACATAGCCAGGTAAGTTAAGACCTTATGAATTTTAATGTGTGTTGGCCCCGTACAAATTCTTTTTAAGATAGTGACAAACTTTCTGAAAGGAAATAAGATGACATTTTTCATACTGATTGTATTGCTTAGAATTAGGTATATGCCAACCCTCCCTCTCTCCCCCACAGAACCCCACTCAAAACAAACTGAAATCTGGCATTATCCTGCATATAAAGAATATTCATTATCAGCACGTAGGCATAGATTACAGATGACTCTTTTGTCCTTATTGTCCACTTATTGCACTTGTTAGACAAGAGAGACCATTTTGACGTGGTGTACAATGAGCCAACTGAGAGGCTGTTAGTCACACTGAGCTCTTCAGTTAAATTTTTTGCTGTAACAATATGGAACCAAAACTGGTGCTGCATCAGCTCACTGAATATAAATCATACAGAAAGAAGGAAAATGTTGTTATAATGCAACCCTTGGGAACAGAGAAGATAAGGTCAGAGATGAGGCAGAAAAAAAACTCTAACAAGTATGTGATGAGCAAACTTTCAAACACTGCGCAATCTAAATCAAGCCTCCTTGTTAAGTAACTCCCTCTGTGCTGTCTCATACTTGGAGAAATCCATCTGACCTGACTCTGCAGTCAGAAAAGGCATTTAGCTACTTGGGACCTGCTTCTTTCCTGTGTCTCACTTTTCTGAAAGAAGGCTTGGGACTGGGGTAGATGAGGAGGAAGGGGTTGATTGATGAGACCAGAACCATGAAGGCCTTTCTGGTTTTAATTTTTTAGTTGGGCAGATGGTGTCTCTGTGAAAGAATTTACCAGTTACTTTTCAACACATTGACAGAAGACTAAGTGGATTCCTGAGCCATCTTCAATCCTACACTTGCCTTATTCAATTAAGGAACCAGGTGCCAAAATATGGATTTTAAGCTAAGCTCTAAGCTTGCTGAATTCATTGTAGGACTTTCTACTGAATCAGTGCTCTCTGTGTCTGGCCCAACATGACTGTAACTAAATTAACAACTATACACAGGAATCATGCTTAAAAACACAGTTCTCTAAATATCTACTTAATTTTTATGAATGCCATATGTCTTTCATAAGGGCCTGACCTTACTGGGAAACCTGTTTTCAGAGATGTGTGTACAGGACAAAGGATATTGAATGAAGTGACTATAAATGCATTATTCATTTCTAGTCATTACTGATGACCTTATGTATAACTAGTGAGTGGCAGAGCATAGCACAGCTATGAATGATTGTTTTGAGGTCATCAATCATGGGCAGACATTAATTCTGCCTCTACATGTACCTCCTTGCAAATTTAGTTTAGCATAACCACTCTGTTTCATTATTTATGACTTTTTTGTATTTCAGTATTTTTCTAAATTGAAGTATATTGCCTTGGGCAATGTTGGATAAAAACTATATCCAACAGGTTTTAATCTAGACATTTGTTTTTTACCCAGAACCATGAGACATCAGAGTATTGTTGGTCTTCATATTCTTGGAAGGGACACATTATCCCTATAGGAACATATATTTATGTTAATAGGGGCTGTGACATTGAATTGTCAATAAGGATGGTGGCATTGAATTTAAAAGTAATCCATGTATTTGGAAATGACACTTAAAACAAGTTTATGAATAGAAGACCTTATTTTCCTATTTCCATGAGCATAAATATTAAGGAATTGAAAATTATTGTACTATTGGACCATGTTTAATATACTAACCTAAATACTTTCTCACTGCACCACAGCAGTAAATTAATTCCATATTAAGTAATATTTTTGTATTAAGAAAAAGCTGCTCTAATGTTAATGGTGAATTCTTAATAGAAGAAACACTTCTGCCCTTGAAGACTGACTCAATCAAAGGCAAGGATTTGTCTGTACTAAATATTCAGATAAGTTATTAGAAATTTAATAAGCTCAATTGATTAGGTGGATAGACTGACACATAGAAAGAAACACTCAAAATTAATGTAATAAATTATCACTGTGGAAATAAGTTGAAAACCCTGCCTATAGAAAGACTTCAAAAAATTAGGTTACCTCAAAAAAGATATACTGCTAAACCTGTAGAGGCAGATTATCTCAATCAACTTACACACATGTGAATACTGAATTAATACAGCTGATGGCAATATATTGAAGCTTAATTCTACCTGAAGATGTTTATATAGGGATTTAATACAAATTAACTATTTAAGCAAAAAACTTTAAATATATTTTACTGAGACTCCTCATAAAGACAAGTCTCCAGCTAAACTGTATTGTGGTCTAGTTTTCCTTAAAATGCAACTGGTGTCCTCTATAATCTACATTTCTCTGGATCATATGGAAGAAGGTTGAGCCTGTCTTCCAGACTGAGATATTGTGCAGATCTCTCTTTTGCAGTTGTTCCTCTAGTGCCCTAATGGAACTCATACCCATCTCAAGAAATAATTCCACTGAAGTCACTAACTTAAATGCCTCAACACATCCTATACAAATTTTAGGTTACAAAATCCTGTATCAGGCAAAACTCAGATCCTCTGAGGCTTTATTAGGAAACTGGTGATTGAGAACAGCTTACCAAAAGACCTTTTAGACGAGCTTAAGCCCAATAATGAAGAGACATGAAAGCATTTGTTTTTCATATTGATAGTTGTGCACTGCAGGGCTCATCTGAAATAAGAGCTTGTTGGGAGAAAAACATTCCAAAAGTCACAACTGGAGACAATACTCACCCAAGTAGTGGTGAAAAGAAGCTACTACACACCAAGCATCTTGACTTAGCACCTGTGGGATCAGTCTGCTGCATTACAGTGCCAGTAGCAAACTACCCCTTTCTTTCTACAGGAGCATGGTTAGACACTTAATGACTAACCTCTGAGATTATTAACAACACATAAAAGTTTGTCTCTATATCTAGGCTTTTTCATTGAAAAATAAAATAAAATAAAATAAAATAGAATAAAACCCCCCAAAAAAACCCCAAACATCTAGAAGTAAAAAGGCAACCAAAACCTCAGAAAACTCATCACAGTATTCCAGCACTTAAAAGGCATCTACGAAGAGAATGGATGCTCTCTCTTCACAATGAGCCACAGGGAGATGATAAGGGGCAATGGGTACAAGTTGCATGAGGAGAAGCTTAATCTTGATATAAGAAAGAAACTTCTTACAGCGAGATCGTCCATTGTGGCAATGTCCCCAGTGATGTGATGGAGCCCCCATCACTGCAGGTTTTCAAAATGTGACTCAACAGGGTGCCAAGATAACCTCATCTAGGCTCCCTTTCCCATGAAAGGTTGGATCAGATCATCTTTCATCCCTTCCAACATGGTCTGTTTAATCATTCTATGATTCTATCAGTCACAGCTCATCAGACAGAACTCTTCCAAACAGTTTTCAGTTATATTTAAAAATCCACTGTAATTCCCTAGTTTCTTTAGCTTTTAAGGAAACTCTATAATAAACAGTTAATGAATTCTAACTGGTAGGGGATTTTTGCTGTTGTAATTTGGTGTTTAAGGAAAATAAAGTCAAAACTAATATTGCTTACAAAACATTTATGAATAAGAATGCCAAACTGCTTCTCTGCAAGTGGTTTGTTTTTTGGCTTTTATTTTGGTTTGTTTGATTGGTTGGTTTGGTTTGGTTGGTTGGTTTGTTTGTGGTTTTTGTAGTTGTTGGTTTTGGTTTTTTACCTAGTCCTCTCTACATTTATCTATACCTCTGATCAAACCTAACATGGATGACCAGAGCCATTTTATTATATTCTCATTAGTCCTTACACACTATTTTCAAAACATTTACTTGAGAAACTCTCATGAATAGAAGAGTGCCAATAACAAGGTCTCAAAAGAGAGAAGACGCTCCATCCTGTGTCCTATAGTCTGAAACGTCACACATAGAGCAAACAAACGAGTAAGTACAAGTTCTCCCTTCCCACAGTAACCCAGGCATATTATCATAGCACTGTATGTTTGGACACCCAAAGAAAGTCCCACAGAGTAGCAAGTTACCCCATAGCAGCAACATGCAAGGTCTGTCTTTTGGATGCATACTTGGCCGGTGGCTCTCATGGAAAACACAAGGTATGTAGAGGTAATTTTATATTTTAGTGAAAGATCTGTTGTACATTTACCCAGGTGATTTTCAGGAGGCTGCTCAGCAAGAATGTGCATTTAGCTAGGTTCTGTAGAGCATGTGATGACATGTAATTTGCAACCCCACAATAATCTGCATATGTATCAAAGCTCTAAAGTCACTGAAACAGATTTAATTTATTTCTGAAATATAAATATTAATTTAAATAAAAGTTTTTATTATCTGGCTCTGTTGAAGAGTTTGGGTGTGACCTTCAGCAACATACTTAAGTTATGGGACCTGTAGCATAGGGAATTCATGAAAGAATAAATCTGTATGTATTTGTTAGGGATCTATAGACACATTACACAACAACTCTGATTTAAATATCACTTCACTGGAACTTTTACCTTTAATATATGTTATCTTTAAATTCATTTACTGTGATGGTAAAAAAGTCAAATAAGGCTTCTATCAGTACATTCAAATAAATGTAAGAAATTCAACAACAAAGATGAAATCTCATGGGAGACTTTGTTAGGAAGAACATACAGTCATTTCAAAGTCCACGCTTTTCCAAAGAGGAAGCTAAAAGAAATTACAATGCATACCAAAGAGTGGAAAAATACTTGCATCAGACTATGCAGAAGGTGTGAAATAATTAAAGTAGCACCATTTAAAATTGGTTCTCTTGCCACATAAGCTTATTCATGATTCTAGCTAAGGTCAGCTTTATATTTTAAAAATAGTATTTATAAGTTAATTTGAACTTTTAAAACCTGATTCCTGCACAGTTCCCCACTAATACCAGTGGCCTCACTCTTCTCTGCTCTGGTGCACGTAACCAGAATTATTTAGGTAGTTCAGCTTGCCCATTAGGATTGTGATTAAGCTTATAGTGACCAGAGCTGTCTGGAAATGTTTCATTAACACATGGATAATTTCCTATATTTTTTTGGGCAGGGGAGGGAGGTGGGGAGGGAGGTGGCGAAATTACATTATCTAAAAGTCATGTGTCAAAGCGGCGAAAAAAAACCCCACTGAAATTGCAAAATTCCCAATGAAACAAAAGCACAGTTGTCACAGTGAGCAAGAATGTTTACTGAAACACCCTTCTCATTGGTAGGTATTTGTTTATCTCTGTCTCTTTCATGCTTTCTTTCATTTAATCTTTTAAGAAGAATACATATAATGTTTTCTATACCTCTTGCAGTTCATTTGGAAAAATGGTTTTGTTTCTTTTTGTTTACAGAGAGCAGAGCCTCCATTCAGATTCAAAGCTGGGCATGACTTATTAACATCTAACAAATGCATATTGTACTACATCTCTCAATAGATAGACTTTTCAGTGTCAATTCAAACTGAAGCATTTGGCCTTTCCTTACTGAAACCCTAATGGGAAAAATCTTTTCTTTATATGCAACTGTAACAGTGCAACAACAGCATCCGTGAAGATGTGTATTCATCCAAACTCCGCCTCTGAAGATTTCAGTGTTCAGAAGCTTCACTAAATGTATTTGGATTAATCTGTGGAGACTATCTCTGTGGATAAAAAGCAATCTCATCTTGAAATCCAGTGGGTAGCAGAACAAAGGGTAAACAAACAAACAAATTGAAAATAAAGAGAGGAAAAGATATAAAGTTCTGGAGATAAATCTGGTATTACACAGAAGGAGGTGCACAACAGAGTTTCAACATGAAACAGATTTACACAGTGAAATGGAAATTGTTCCTTTAACTTCTTCCTCCCATTTCATGTTGAATATGCCTCCTTCGAAAAAAACCCTCTTCCTACTCTTTTGCTGCACTGAAGAACTCTGTGTTGTCTAAGCAGTATTTAAATCAAAAGCAGGCTAGGCCTATATACATGAAATTATCTCTCAATATTTAATGCACGTATACTCAAAATATGCATACACTTGTAGTCTTGTCAAGTATAAATATGGGCCAGAAACTCAAACTGTATAACAAATACACCTCCACTAAAGCCAACATGAGACAAGCTGGGGAATTGGACTGATTTCTCAGACAAAGTTCAACAGGAAAAGAAGCTGGGAATATGGAGTACACTACAGTAGCTACTATGACTACCTCTTCATTATGGATACTGTACACAATATTACATAGTTCTTCACATTTTCCCTTGTTAAAAAAATAAAAAGAAGAACCAAAACCAAACCCTACCACTCTTTCTATCCCCAATCCTAAGCCCCCAAAAAACAACAACAGAACCTGGAATTTGTTTCGTTCCAAACAAGTATAGAAGCACCTGAAGTTTCATGAGTTACTACAGTCCTTCTCTGTATAAAATCATTAGCTGGTATCCTTATTTGAGGAGGATGTCACACCATCTCCTTTTGATACAAATGGCTTGTGAACTTGAGTTCTTTCATCTTCTGCAGGGGAAATCTTAAGCAACAGTGGTAGAAAGTATATAAACAACTAACCTGGGGTACTCATCTGCTCTTTCTCAGTCTTGTAAAGGATGTAAACTGTGGGAGGTAAAAGCCTCTTTGGATTGTTCAGAAAGGTGAGCAATTTGCTCAAAGTGCAAGTTTGACTTTGAAGACAGTTCTCTGAGCAAGAACACAGTAGTCATATATCTGGGATGAATGCAGTTAGTATACAAACGAAAGTCAGATTATTTATATAAAAACTTAGATTTTTAGAAATAAGTTGCATCGAATAAAAAATTTCACCACTCCTTTTGTGAATGTTTAAATATTTCTCAATTATTTGGTTATGATTCGAATCCCATGAAAGCTATGTGAGGTCAACTCCTTTTCATATTAAAGCATAAAAAAGATAGCATATTGCATAATAAATTAACATTAATTTACTAGTGAAATAGCATTTTAACAACACGCCCCCAATTCTTCAAAATATAAACAATTAATCTAGTACTCTTCGCAGCCATTTCTTTGAGCAATCAAGAAGACTTGAAAATAAGTCCCTCCAAAACCGGAGGTAACAATTTCTTTCTGCAGTGTTTGTCCAGATGTTCCAGAAGACCAATTCGATTTTTTTTTTTTTTTTAATCCAAATGAGAGAAACACCCTGACATTGTAGAAAAAACCTTGGACTATCGTGCAATTGTTTCACTCCTTGCTTTTTTTTTTTTTTAATTTACTATTTAAAACTGTGCATACAGAATCACTATCTCTTAAAAAACAAGCAAAATTTTAATTGTGAAAAACTTTGAGTTAGCTACAAAAACATCTTTCGTTTTTACTTCACTTCTGTGGTCACTTCTCCTTAAATTCTCTTTTGTACTGTCCTATATATGTCACCTATGCATTGATCAGGGCTGATCTTTTCTAGATGTAGATGGTACAGAGTGGAGATACATTTAAATTAAAACCAGTTTAGTAATTCAGTTTATGTGTTGAAACAGGCAAAAAAACTCCCTCCTTATGACACATTTACATGTGATAAGGTTTTTCATTTAGAACAATAAACAGCATATTTAATAGCTATTATAATAAAAGCTAATAATTTAATACTTCAAGGTGCAATAGGGCAGGCACTACCAGATAATGCCCATAAAAACATTAAGTCAGTGAGAGTACTGAAATTTTATTTCATGTTACCCACAAAAGCCTAATTTTTAAAATGCAAGGATCAAACCCAATAAATCTGTATTTAAGCATCCAAACAGGAAAGATATGCTACAGGTGTTCAGATACTCACAAGCCACCACTCAAAGATTTCCAGTTAACAATATATTATATAGATTAAATTCATGTATTTGCCTTGTGAAGACTATGCTTACACATTTAAACAAAGCATTTTCCCAGAAAGAAGATGACAACACTTCTTTTGCTAGCTTATATTTTCATGAGTGAAAACATAGTTAATGCTTCAGATTTACCTTCTCATCACACATTATTTTTCATGTTTTCATGCATACTTTGTCAATTAGGTCTTGTACATGCATGAGAGTGCTGTTGATACTTAGTAAAATGACAACTATTAAAGCATCTTGATACCCTTCTAAGTTAGATATTTACTCATCTGACAGATGCAGAAGTAGAAAAACAACCATCAGCCTCACAAAAGAGGGTATAGTGATTATCCATCAAGAGCCATGATTAGAAATCAGGTATTCTGGTTATCTGTATTTTGCTCTAAGTCAACAATCAGAGTCCCTCCTTTCACTCTCTAAGATCCACTGTGTTTTTAGTATAATGTAATCATCCCAAAGTACTCATACAATTAGAGACTTTTAACTTCATTATTACTGATAGAATTTGGACTAATTAATAAATCCCAAAAGAACACTTAGCATAATCTACATTTTGACAATAGAGCATGAAAATTAAAAGAACAAATGTATGCACATTTCCAGCTGTCTTTGAATTATGACAGTGACATTAATAATTTGTTATATTCATTGCTCAGCATTTATTTAAACTGCTCATAGAGCATGATAAACATAATTAAAATTAATGAAACCTAAAGAATACACAGAGGAACAGATGTCAATGTCAATTGTATTTGCTACTTAAAGAGAACTCTGAAGTTGGTGGCTTGCATTTGATATTTGATTTATGTGATAGTTGACTGGTGTATGATTAATTGATACAAGTTATCTTTTTGATTTTACTGCTATTGAAATATTAGTAAGAGGTTACCAAAATGAGAGTTATTATTTATGAAACGATTCTGTGGTAACTTTTGCATATTCCTCCAAAGCGGTTCTTGTAGTGCTGGAACTTATAAAACTTTAATATCTGCCAATGAAATTCTGCTGACTGTTCTGACAATGTTCTCGCTTTGGTTTTAGTTACAAGCAGGTAAGTTGTCATGTATCTAATACACGTTAGTTTTAGCTGTATGTCTGTTATGTGGTCTGCATCTAACGTCAAGTTTGGGTTCCCTGACTCAGGTATTTCAAAGATCTTTTTCTGAACTACATTCCGTAACTTCAGTAAATTCTTCTTTGGATACAGACTTTGAATACCAAGCTTCGACTAATAAGTTCATGGCATTAAACTTGTGCCTTGGCCATAACCAGGAAGTAGAGGACTGTTTTCCAAGGGTTTGCAGCACAATGGTATTTCCCAGGTTATAAAATGCATCACAGGGCTTTGACTTCACTTGATTCTTTGACTTTGACTGCATCCTTTCAAAGGATGGGCTTGTCAGGTGCTATGGAAAACTCATACTGTTTACAGGCAAGGCTTAAATTTATGCAAATAATGCATCATAAAGTTTAAACAGAATTATTGAACTATGTCAAATCTGGGCTGCCAATGTTTCATTATGAGGCCCAAACTTGTTAGTTCTAAGCCTGTCCTTTAACCTTTACTTTATAGCTACCTATTGCCTGGAGAAGCAACAGAGCTGTTACCTAAAACGCACCTGAGTGAACAGAAGAAATATATGGCTGATGTTAAATGATTTAACTTTCCCGTCTGTTTTAATTATGTTCTCCTTAAATAATATTAGAGGGATGAATATAAATTAATAGGGTCTTATTGAGCATTTAGCTCATAAAGTGTTTAATTTTACATGCTCCTACACAAAGCAAGACCATGTAATTCTTCAGTTTATATGGACAGTTATGACTACTCATGGATATTTCAGGAGGAGTTGATCATTTAAACCACATCAAGAGCTTAACTATGATATTTAGGACATTCAAATCCTTTGTTGCAACTGTAAAGAGCTAATGATGTTGCAATAAATAAACAGGCAGCATATTCACCACTTTAACTGCCAACAGAGCCTTCTAAAATAATGTGTATTGAATAGTTTTTATTTTGTTTTCCCCTCATAACTGCCTGCGTACTTCTGATTACTTTGAAAGAAAGAGCACAAGAAAAATTAAACCTTTTCTTGTTCTCAACTGACCTCAGGAACAAAGCAGCAGACTAGAAGGGTTACATATCACATGTTTCCTGGCTGATAAAACCCACCAAATCAGCTGACAATTTGAGATGATGTGCTCACCCTGTTCATTGGTAGTGGAGGACACTAACACATGCCATCTAGTCTACTTTTCACTGTTTTCTGCAATGGACACTTAGTTTTTACTCTCCCCTTAACCTGCATATCAAGTACATCACACCAAGCCTATCTCATGCCCAGCCTGAGCTAAGACAGCCCAGCATGGTGTGAAGCAAACATGTCTTTTTCTATCATCTCCACCACAGCACTGCATAGCAGAAACTGAAATAAAATACAGAATATCTCCACCAAGGAACCTTGAAAGTCTATCTGATCTGGATGTGACGGATCTGGAGATAGTTACAAGAGGCTTAAAGTAAAACATCTCTTTGACATTAATTTGGATTTAGTTCATGTACTGCTTATCAAGAAAGAAGAGAAGTCAATTAATTGTAGTACTGTTTTGAAAGATAAAAACACATACATATATATATATATATATACAACTAACCCCTGGCAAGCAATGCTTTGGAAGATAAAAAACAAGGAAGCTATCAATGAATTTTATGTCTACCCCAGAGCCTTGCCTTTTATCTCTTGTCTTTCAAAATTCTCATCATCTGATCATCTGGGGTGTCCTGTTCAGATGGTTTTATCTGCTCAGCATATGTGTATGGCAGAATTTTACATAGCTGTTACAAAAAAAGAAAAAAGAAGAAAAGAAGTCAGAAAAAGTGGTTCCAAAAATAATCCACAAGTGGCTCCAAAAAAAGATCATCTTCTTATTTAGGAAGTGAATACATTAAGAATCATTTAAACTATGGCCTATTATTAAATTCAACTTTCTTCGGAAGGGTTTGATTACTCTCATTGGCAACTTTTGAAATCACAATCCTGTGTACAAAATTGTATTTGCAGAGGACTTGCTCTTTTATTTTTGAATACTTCCTTCCACAAAGCTGAGTGAAAATCAAACATTGTTTTTCACTAACATTCTGCAAAACTTTTTATGAATAAACAACAAGAGTGTATGCAGATAAATCCAGAAGCTGCACACTTAGCCTTATGAAATTTGTCTCCCAAGTACAGGTAACAAGTAACATTTAATCAACACTCTATTTCTCTGGGTTGTTAGCTGCTATTGCTTTCCTGAACTGCCACAGATTTAACACATCATCCCACACAACATCCTTCTCTCTAAATTGGAGAGGCATGGGTTTGATGGATGGACCACTCAGTGGATAAAAAAATGGCTTTATGGTTGCACTCAGAGGGTTGTGGTCAATGGCTCAATATCTGAGTGGAGACCAATGACGAGTGGCATTCCCCAGGCATCTGTATTGGGACTGGTGCTGTTTAACATCTTTGTCAGTGACACGAACGATGGGATTGAGTGCACCCTCAGCAAGTTTTCCAATGACAGCAAGCTGTGTGGTCTGGCAGACACACTGGAGGGAAGGGATGCC
>NW_010250764.1:2083-46043 GCF_000690775.1 Eurypyga helias | reverse complement strand
GATTCTATGATTCTATGATTTCCAGTGTACTGCATCAACATTATACCTACCTCTTTATCAGTAGGTAGATGAAAAGAAAACAAGTGTGTATATCTACTTACAAGTCTACCAAATATTTCAGCATTTTAGGAGCTTGAGTGTTGAATCAATGGTGAGGCCCACACTTAGTCATTCCATTTTATGGCAGGTTTTCTATTTGCTTGGGGGTTATTCTTTGTGGGGTTATGTTTCCATTTTTCTTTGGTTTAGTTTGATTCTCTGGCTTCTTAAAACATGCTATGTTTAAAGCTGAAAGGATGTTAATTAGCTTCTCTTGATAATGGCAATTAGCAGTGTTGCTCTCAAATGGGTGTGAAAAATATTCTTGGGATTTTTATGGATTCAGTATCTGTATTCAATAGACTTTACAATATGTGAGTATCACAGGGACTTCTTCCAAATCTGAAATACATGTGCATAGATACAAAACTTGTTTTGCAGTGGCCTTACTGTATCTTGGCTCTCTGCCTTGACTGCTTCAGTTCTTAAGTCTCCGTCACAGAGCTAGCTTTGATATTTTAGAAACACCAGTGGGAAACTTCCTTTGTGTTATTTCTTTTTGTATGCCCTAAAACTGGTGTTCCAAACCTTGTGCTTTGTTGCTCACAAGTGTATGTTTTGCTCTTTCCTCCTTAACTCTTTAACAGCCTACCAAACCTCTCTTTTTCTGCCTGCTGTATTTCTGCCTTATCCTCACCCTTGAGCTCTTCTGAGCCAGGAGCTGTCGCCTAAGCTTAATATTGTCACTGCCAGTCACTCAGTCTTGGCTGTGAGTCCACCCATGCTACCAAATGCAAAAAAAAAAACAAAACAAAAAAACCAAACCCCAAACCCACACATCTCCTTTACAAGGCCTGATCTTACCCTTAGGTAAGATAGTGCTAAGCTTTGGGGTTTTTTTTGGTTTGTTTGGGTTTTTTAAGGCATTTGAGATATTTGTGCCTTAGGAATGATATGTGTTGGCTGTAAGGGCTAGCTACTAACTTACATCACTGGGTTAAAATTAAAGTGGTTGGGTCAAGCACAAATACTGGAATTTCTCCGTTGAAGGACATAAAAAACTTCTGGATTTTCTGAATTTCTGTAACTTTGTGAGATAAAGGTCATCCAATTTTTTCAGATTCTCTTGTCTAAACTTGTTTTGTCCATCTGTTTTTGTCCTGGCATGCACACCAGTAAATCCTTCATGTAAGTGCTGTTTCATTGTTCTTCCAGAACAGTGAGGATGAACACAGGAATATTATTGGTCTCTAAATAAAATAGAATTGTTCTCGTATTCTCTAAACAGGAAAATATCCATTAGCAAGACAGATAGGGATGTGAAGTCCATAACAAAATAATTATACTATATTTGTTTGTAATCAAGATAAAATATGGCTTCATTTTAAAAATGATACCTAGGATAAAATGAAACAACAGAGATGTAAATAATTTAAAATATTTAAACATCAATTTTTTTTTTTTATTTTTTTTTTAGATTTCTGAAGGACTCATTCATAGGCATCTTCAGATTTGGCCACAATTTAGTGGGTATGCATTTCAGCACTTTACAATGAAGCAAATTGCTTAAGATTTTATATATTTATAAAAAATACATGACTGATAAATGTTGTATAGTTTTACACTATAAAAACCTAATAGACCCTGTAATGGTCACCCCAAAGGGTAGGTGGAAATTGTATAAAATTTATAAAGTGTCTGTTGATTCAAGGGTTTAGAGTCAGTTTTTGATCCATATTTAGATTTGCTAAACTGCAGGACAGTATCAGTGAGATATGACTGTCAGAGGTTTATATACTGTTTAAGAGAAAACTGAAAACAGGACTGCCTTAAATTGTTAGAAACTAAGGACAGAATCAGTGTGGGTGAGCACTGAACAAAGAAAGAGATAAAACAGAACAAAATGCTTCAGAAATGTTGCTGTTTTCTGACAGTAATGCTTTTTGTGCCTGTGATGGGAAGAGACAGTGACCCTATTGTCATATAGAATCATGGAATCATGTAGGTTGGAGAAGACCTTTAAGGTCATTGAGTCCAAACATAAACCTAATGCTGCCAAGTACAGCAATAAACCACGTTGCTAAGTGCCACATCTACATGCCTTTTAAATACCTCCAGGGATGGTGACTCCACCACTTCCCTGGGCAGCCTATTCTAGTGCCTGACAGCCCTTTCAGTGAATAAATTTCTTGGCCTATCACTTGTCACGTGGGAGGAAAGGCCAACACCCACCTCGCTACCACCTCCTTTCAGATAGTTGTTGAGAGCGATAAGGTGTCCCCTGAGCCTCTTCTTCTCCAGGCTAAACAATCTCCATTCCCCCAGCCACTCCTCACAGGACTTGTGGTCCAGACCCTTCCCCAGCCTCACTGACCCTCTCTGGACACGTTCCAACATCTCTTTCTTGTAGTGAGGGGCCCAAAACTGAACACAGTACTCAAGGTGCAGCCTCACCAGTGCCCAGCACAGGGGGACAATCACTGCCCTACTCCTGCTGACCACACTGTTCCTGATGCAGGCCGGGATACCACTGGCCTTCTTGGCCACTTGAACACACTGCTGGATCCTATTCAGCTGGCTGTTGACCAACACCCCCAGGTGTTTTTCTGCTGGTCAACTTTCCAGTCACTCACCCCCGAGCCTTTAGCACTTCATGGGATTGTTGTGACCCAAGTTTAGGACCCAGCACTTGGTCTTGTTGAATCTCATACAATTGGCCTTGGCCCATCGATCCAGCCTGTCCAGATCCTTCTGAAAAGCCTTCCTACCCTCAGGCAGATCAACATTCCCACCCAACTTGGTGTCATATGCAAACTTACTGAGGGTGGACTCGATCCCCTCATCCAGATCACTGATAAAAATATTAAACAGAACTGGCCCTGATACTGAGCCCTTGGGAACACCACTTGCGGCTGGCCACCAACTGCATTTAACTCCATTCACCATAACCCTTTGGGCCCAGACATCCAGCCAGTTTTTTAACAATTTTTTTACATCCAAGCCATAAGCAGCCTGTTTCTCCAGGAGAATTCTAAGGAAAACCGTGTCAAAGGCTTTACTAAAGTCTAGGTAGAAGCAACCACAGCCTTTCCCTCATCCACTAAGCAGGTCCCCTTGTCATAAAAGGTGATCAAGTTCATCAAGCAGGACCTGCTTTTCATAAACTCATGCTGACTGGGCCTGATCACCTGGTTGTCATGTATATGCTGTGTGATGGCACTCAAGATGATCTGCTCCATAACCTTCTCCAGCACCAAGATCAGACTGACAGGACTGTAGTTCCCTGGGTTCTGCTTCCGGCCGTTCTTGTAGATGGGCATCACATTTGCTAACCTGAGTATGAAGTTGTCATCACAAGAGCAGTGAATATGACTTTCAAGCAGGATGAGCTAGGTCACGAGGCATAGCAGAGCCTGACTGGAGCCAGTATTGTCAATTCCTTCAGGGAAATGCTAGTTGGCTTGAAAAGGTATTGCTCTTCTTAAAATAAATAATTGTCTTGTTGAATAAGTGCTGTTGCATATCAGCATTTGAAGTGATGTGAAGGAAACTTTCTCTTTAGGATGCTTCTGTGAATTGTTGTTCTCTTCAGCTAAGAAGGAAAAAATGGCATGTCAAAAACATAGTATTTGCGTGAGATTGAGGTAAAGACAAGCAAAAGACAAGTTAATGCATCAAAATTATTTGTGTGATGTAGCAGCAGCAATTTTACATAATTTCCACAGGAGAAAACATGGCCTGTGAATTTTTATTTTCCATGTAAATTAGATTTCCTTATGCTTCACCAAATGCCTTTAGCAGCACCTAGAATTATTGTGATAATGGAAGTTTAACTTGGCAACAGGCAGAGGAACTTAGTCAAAGCCAGAATAATGAAACAAACCCTTCATACTGACAAGAGAGAAAACACCCGTCTCTCTCTGATTCCTGGAGTGTGGCACATGAGTGTTCATGCCACCTCCTCATGCAGCACAGTGGATGTTTGAAGTTATAGACTTTTTACTTCACATGCCATACCAGCCTGAACAGATTGTCCCGCAGTCAAACTGAGATGAAGTGGTCTGGATTCTTGACTATGTGGACATTGCTACTATATATCCAGTTTTCCTTGAACATCTTTTATTTTATTCACTTAGTTGGTAGGAAAATAGTACTTTTGAATTTGTTCAGTGTTTTGCGTTGTCTGAAGCCTGTTCAAGCTATTGGGTCTCACCAGGCTGTTTGTGCCTCCGATGGCAACTAGGCATGCACAGATGAACATTAAGGGTACAGTGATTCTCATGTTCCAGGATATACCGATATGCAAATATTTTCAAAGCAGATTTGATATCATCTATAAGCATCATCTTTCTTGTACCTTAATTATAAAAGAATCAGGAGCAGTAATATGTCAGTCCTAGATATGGGCATCAGTTCACATGCTGTTATCTTTCCACTGCCACTCTAAGTGAGAAAATTTCACTGTATGCTGCTTTTAGGAATACCTTCAAACATCAGCTGCAATGAAATTTTGTCTAGGTAGGCCTTTTTTGGTTTGTCATATTCAATGGATTGCTATGTACCCGGAAGAGTTTTATGAATATTGCACTGACAAGAATCCCCAAATTAAAATAAACCTAAAGTGATACGGCCTCTCATTTTGCTTATAATGGAACACAGCACTGAAGCCTCATCTTACAAGTACTTTGAACTGAATCCTCAGCTGGTGCAAATTGTCTCCACTCTTCAGAGGAACAACATTCCTGTGTGTCAGTGCACCCACTGGCTTCAATGAGAGGTCTTCACACCGAACAGTCACAAAAGCAAACGTGTGGCAGATGAGCTGGACTTGAGGGTGTTTGTGAGCATAGATAGATCTTGCCACAAACCAGAGAACAATTTTTATTTGAACTCTGTTCCCCTTGTAACTTTATCTTTGCAATCCTCAATATGTTTTTGCATTTAGGGACTGAAGAGACCTTCTGTAGCTGTGCTAACACATGCCAGTTCCCCTGGGTTAGAATAAAAAGCTATTTAGCCTGGTAAAATTCCTCACAGCTGTTAACCAACGATTGTGCTGGATGAGGGGCATGCCCCATATGTTGGAGGGTGCTGAGTTCACATGTTGATAGCGTTTAACATCTTAATTTAGCTCTCTAAACCCACAAATAACAAAGACAAAACTGCAAGCCTCCTATGGCAGAATGATTGCAAATAAAGAAAATTATGATTGATTTTAATTTGACAGTTGAGTATTATTTTATATGCTTAACCCAGGAGCCCACAAATATTCACCAGGGAAATGAGTGACCTGCCTCATCTTTTGCCTGATAAAGACATTATGGCCCCAGTTCTGCAAAGACAAGTACATGCTCAGCTTTCAATATGTGGGCTGTGATTAAAAGTAGTTCTATCTCTTCCTGAACAAAGCTGCCTACATACACTTGGGTATGAAAACATATGAACACATCGAGTTACAACACCTCTGCAAGCAATGGCCCATCCTCTACATGTTGTAATCAACTGTGTGCGAGTTCTCTAGTTCCCTAACCATTTACAAAGTAAAAGGCATTACTAAAACTGTTTTTATTAAGATTTAAGTTGAGTTGCATTACCTCTTAATGTTGTTTCAAATTCTGATTGCACATTTTTACAAAAATTTAAACAGTCTTCCCAGGATGCCAATAGATGTTATAAAATGTTTTTGATTCAATTGAAGTTATTTTCTCCTCTTTTTGGGTTCCTTTTAAAATAATTCAGGGGATTACATACTATAAAGTGACAACGGCAAATCTGAACTACTGATTTATACCAATCAAGGTTCATAAAACCTAAAGGGTTTTTAATTATTAATAAGAAACATATTGTTCAGGGTAAAACAAAATTATGAGTGTGCCTGTGTAGCAGTTTGTGAGTTAATTCAGACTTACTTGGAACTGAGAACTGGGCGAACAAGGAAGGCAAAAGCAAACCTTTGCACTCAAAGCTCTCAATAAAGCAGATAGTGGTTGTACTGAACAAGCCCTCTTTCAAAAGTCATGTCCTCTCCCACTGGTGTGGTGGTTTAACAATGTACTGACAGCACAGCTAAGTTGTACAATTGCCTTAATTTTAAAAAAATGTGTGAACGCACCTGGTATATTGGAAGCAAATACTGTGAAGGTTGCTCACAGGCTTTGTTGGAACATGTCTAGCTCTGTGCAGCACATAAACATCAACATACGTGTCGATTTTAAACTTATCAAAGTTTCAGCCAAGTGTGGGTTTTCTGAAGGAAGTCACAGATATCATTATTCTACACTGACATTTCAGGACCTTCCCTTAGCTCTACTGATAAATGAGAACAGTGGAATCACTCCAGTGATCAGGCTATCAAGCTTAAGTTTTCAAGATGGTCTTGTAAAATTTTACTTGCAATGTTTAAAATTAAGTAAGTAATTGTAAATGCAGCAGAGTGCTATGCAACCTTTCTCTTAATCCCCTTTAATTTTTGCATGAATGGTAGTGGTGGCTACCAATTTGCACAAGGAAGGATAATTAAAAATGGCTCAGACAGAAAGGGAAAAAACTAGTAATTTTGTCCTTCCCTAACATTCTTTCCAAGACCAAGAACACTTGTTTGTGTAGTTTAATTTGATTTATGTATCTAACTGTGATCTCATGGAATCATCTGAATGAATCCTGTGAGCAAAATTAAGAGGTTTTATTTCCATTCTTCTTTTTCCTAATCACAAAATTATGTCCAATAAAAAAGAAACAAGATTTTAAATATTTAGGAGCTGAGTTTAGACTGGCAACACACACAAAGTTTATAGGCCAAAGTTTTCAAATATTCTGCCTAATTTTACATTCCAGATTTGCTTCTTCCATAAAAAAGCTACTATACCTTTTGGCGTTAATGGGAAATACAGGCACTCCGCGGTTTAAGCCTGGTTTTTGTGCAATATCAGGTCCAAATATGAGTCCAGTCACTTAATTATTTCTGAGTCTTGCATAAATGTCCAAGATTATACCCCTAAAGGCAGCTGCTGAGGACATTAATCTGCAGCACCTAGCTTTTGGAGTTTAATGACTCCCCAAAGCTTGCAGTTCTTCCCTGGATACTGAGAGCAATCTCCTTCCTGGCACAGCCAGCAGAGCTGCTCTGTTCCCAGCCCATACCTTGGAACAGCAAGGATCCAGCAAGATCTGTTTTGGCAATGCTTGGCTCCTTGTCTGTGGTAATAGCAGGTGCCTACTGAAATGCTGCAAGACTCCTCTGCACGGTGCTTAACCCCCTTTTTTGGATGGGAGTTGTAACACAAACATGAGCTTGGGAACCTGCTGCCAGGCACTACGTTTGAAATCTTTCGTCCATCCTTTACCAGGTCATTCTGGAATCACAGGTTTCTGCTTCTGCTTTTAAAATGAATGCTCATGTCTGTGTGATACATGAGCTACAAAAACTTTCTCTAAATTTGTTTTATTCCTTCTATATATGGTATAAACTGCAGAATATTTAACAGTCTCCGCATTAAATTCATCAAAGGTAGAAGCAGTTGGAATTTAAGCAGGTTGTATTATATTGTCCATTACATGGACATGAGGTTACCAGTGTACAAGTAAAAAGTGCTCTTGCTGCTGTACACTCTGCATCCTTAACCTTTTAGCATAAGAATAAAAGATACAATACATTACAGGAGTGAAAAGTGGAAAGGAAAAGATTTTACATGTGTTACAATAAGGAATGAATTAAAGGTATAAACTCAAAACATGGAAGCTATGGATTGTTGAATCCTTACCCTTAATTTAATGATATGGCTTTTGACAGGTTGCTGAGAGCCAGATTTTTACAAATTCCACGAGTTTTTCCACTTAATTATTGTTGAATCACTTAGATGACTAAATGCACCAGTAAGCTGAGAAGGTAAATGCTGACGCACCGTATTTGGTGCCTGCAACGTTAAACTGCAGCTAATCATCAGCATTTAGATGTAAGTCATGTTCCCTGTTTTAAGAAGTATTGCAAAGAATCTGTCATGCTTGATTTCTTAAAAAAGAAAAGGCTAAGTCTGTACACATGCTAATGTTAATGAAGTACTCTGTTTATTTTTGTGCAAATCTGTTGTATTGCTGTTAAAAATAACTATAATTCTGATGTTATATACTAGAATATTCTTTAGACTGTAATATGAAAGGCTTGGCTCAAACGCTCTACAGGTAAATAAAACAAACAATGGTGTTACTAAGGCAACATAATATGTAGTAAACAAGGAACAAGAACCACTACAGGATTTAAACAACATGCTAATACATGCTGAAAGGCCTGGAAAATATAAGGGATCTGATCTAGGTCAGATCAGTTAACAACATTGTTCCACTTTGGTGGATGTTGCTAAATTTGGCCCAAGATGATTCTGAAAATTCTGGGAATATTATGGGTATCTAATTAGCTGACTATAGTCTGTTGTGCAACTTTCTCGTAGTTAGGTACTCTTGTGTTCTGTACAACAAAAACCCACCTCTTACACCCCAAAAGACACCAGAAATACAGGTGGTTTTGACATTATCATTGTGTATTATTGCATTGGCATTATCATTGCATATTGACTTAGGATTTTTTAATCACAATGATGTAGAATTCAAAAGTATCTTAAAGAAGGCACTGTATGAATTTTGTAACCCTATATGCTTGTCATGAATACATTTGAAGAGCTTCTTACTGACCTGAAGAATGTCAATTTCAGTGTTTCTTTTCTTACTGTATTACATTTTTAATTCCTTACTGACACACACGCAAGAATTATAACTTTCCAAGAACTAAAAGGATTTTCCTCAAGTCTCTCTAGATAAATCCATAATAAGGAGGTGATAGTAGTTTGCAGCTGAGTTTCAAAAGGAATTTTACCGTCACTTAGGAAAACAAGCATTTTGCTCAAACAGAATAAAAATGGATACAAAATAAGGATCATCGAAGGCAGTGGTAGGTTGTCAGGTGAGAGTGGTGAGCTCAGGTGCCTGTGTTCCCTTTTAAACTTTTCTGATTAATTAGTAATTTTTCTCCATTATTTTGTTTCTTTTACATTAAAATTTTACAATAATTTGAAGTACATTTTGTTCTTTCCTACCCATCCTCTAACAGGAGCTGCCTGGCACAGCCAGCACACTCCCGGCCTCGGGCCAGCTGCTCACTGGCCCTTAGCTGTGATGAAGAAGAACGTTGAGTTTGCATTTGACATGCAGCCGGACCCACCCTGTACACCAGGCATGTCTTGTGATCCTTAGTGGAACCATCCCAGAATGATGTCACTTGGACTCCTGTCACCTGCGCTGTCCCCAAAGGACCTGTGGATCAGGTAACCATGAAGGACCTGGCAGGGGGTTATGTCCCTCAAACGACACTTTCCATAGGAGCTCAGAAAAAGCTGTGAATGTCCAGAAAATTCCAGCCTGGTTTTGGGATGCTTTTAGACCCACCTGGCTGAGCTGTCTTGCTTTGGTTTTATGCTAAAAGTCTTCACCTGTCCCTTGTGATAGCCACAGTCAGTGTAAAGCTCAGGTGTTAAATGACCTGCAAAGTGCAGTGGCTTGAATAAGCTGTTTTCTGAAGTCTACAGTGGAAATTGTGATTGAAGAAAGGAGGAGGGGAGACGATACTTGTCATTTTAAGCCAGTGGATACTGATCTTGACCCACAACTTTGAGACTTTAACTCCAACTCACTTGTGTGCAGCCTTTTGAGAGTGGGACCACCATGATCCTCAGGCAATAAGGCAGCCTGCAGCATCCATGTCAGTGCCTTAAGCTGATGCTGTTCTGTGTTAAACAGCATTAACCAGCCTGGGGATGTGATCCAGCTCTCTTACTTCGTAGCTGCATACCACGAACACTGATCAGCAGAGTCAGTCCCTCAGAGCTTTGACTGACTGTCTGTCTAGCCAAAGAGAGACTGAAATGGTTTGTGAGACATGAAAAAGCGTGTTCCAGTTTGTTTAGTTCTGAGTGGATTTAGCTTCTCCTTGAAGTCAATCTCTATTGAAGATTTCAACAGCCGTGAGGACCAGCCTTGATCCTGCTAAGCCTTACTTAAAAGAGGAATCTTAATTCATGCACGTCCCAGTGACTTTGATGGAACTGCTCACATGTGTAAGAGTCTGCAGGATCAGCAACCCTTAACTAACAAGGGAGTTACATAGAATTGAATGGCATCTGTAAATAAACACAACACTACAGACCCTGGTGTGCTGCTCTGCTCCTTTTTGGACACGCTATCCTATCTTTGCTGAGGCAGAGTCTTCCCTGCTCTCTTCGCATCACACAGATGGGATCAAAAAGCTGAAGAACTGCTTTTCCATGACGGGAGTCCATCACAGGAGCATTGCTATTAGTCTTTGCTAGCCATCAATGTCTGGAAATTTCACAGTCAAGTTGCTAGTGATTGTATTGAAAGGGTTTGTGTGTGGGTGGTTGAAAATATGGTGCTTGGCCTCTGGTGCCAAACTCTCAGGCAACATCAGCTGTCTTTACACAAGTGATGAGGCAGAATATGTTACTTGGAGTTTAATACTCAGAACTTTGTCTTGCTGTCAAAAAGCTATACATGTGGAGGGGATTGCTGACTATGGAAAGTACATAATTAAATGCCTCAGCACAGAAGTCGTCATGTAGTTTTTATATGCAAGGGTGGTGTGAAGAGGTTCATAGGGAAAGGTGGTATGAAGAGGTTCTTCCATTGTTTACATTTAAATTAGTCTCCTCAAAGGTGTTTGGATTTTTTTTATATATATATAGCAGTAATTTGTTATATCAACAGTACCTTGATTTTAGTCTCTCTGGATGTGTGGTTGACTTTCTTGTGTTTTATTATGTGTACAGAGATAGTGAGGCGCTTGGCTTTGCCACCAACGCTCTCCAACCCCTCCCCTCCCCCCCCCCAATTAATAGAAACTTTCCTTTCTTACTCATTATATTACATATCATTACTAAAAACATGAGAGAATTGAAAATGCCGGATTCTATCCCTGGTTTTAATGGTGCTTCTTTTTGTATTAGGAAATTAAATAATTTGTAGCTTAAAAGTTGAGAAAAGGGGAGCAGGTTTGAAAAGGACAAAGTAAACAAAGGCAGAAAGGAACTACTGAAGAGAAAGAGAGTGGAAAGGGGCTGAAATACATTGAGTGTAGGAAAAGAATGCTAAGAATGAAAATATGGTATGAGGTATGTGTAAGCACATGGACACTGGTCATAGCAAAAGTTAATGTCAAGGAGGGATGGAGAACAGGGGGAGGGAATGTTGGTTATTTTGCAAATCATTGTCCTTTCATCAATGTACATTTTTAGCAATGTACATTTCATTAACTTACTTTCTTTTATAATGCCTGTGAAAGCTGGCAACACCTCCCAAAGGACATTCAACACATGGCTGGCAGGACAATCTCTTTTGGCCCACCATTTAACCTTGGATGTAGAAAAGAGGTAAAATGGTGATTGTTGGTACTTTCTCCTGGAAGGGCTTGTGGCATATTCCACCTGTGAATATCTGTTTTGTGGCATACTCTACCTGTGAACATCTGACTTAGCATGTTTATAATTTTTGTAAATTTTCAGTTGGGAGTGCTCCTCTCCCCTTTCTCTCCAACATGCTTGTTTGCATACCCATGCTTTGCAATAATTGCCCCTAAGCTGCTTAAACAAACAAACCCAGCATTTTTCTTCATATTTTCTTAACTATTTTAGTTTATTTTCACGAAATGGCAGAAAACCCCCACTAAAAACCATAGACCTGTCCCTTCAGGATTTAGTGTTAGCCTACAAAAAAAAGTTAAGCAGTGAGTAGTTTGCGAAAAGGATAATATATATGTATTTAAAGATAAACTGTTCTTTATTTCTCTCTGCAGCAAACCATATTGCTGATTAACCACTGCTTTCATAAACTACAAGTGGGCCATTTAAGCTGTTTCACTGCTGGTTAATGTACTGTATTGTGCTCCCTCTTTCTACAGTACCTAGCTAGTGTTTTGTTTTTATTAGAAATTCACCTATCCTTGTCTACTGAGGAGAAAAGAAATTACACTACAGAGCCCTACAGCCCATAAAATGGCAGAGATTCCTAAATAAGACTGGCCTGAAACTGAAACCTCTGTCTGCCTGCACTGTAATGAAATGCATGACTACAGGAGATAATAATAATTGCAGCAATATCTCGTTACAGCTCCCAGATGATTTGGTGCTGTCAGGAGTGCACTGTCCTCTGACATCCCAGGAGGCGAGCAGCATCACTGACTGCAGGCCCTGATTGGTGTAGTGAAATATTGCTGGCAAAAATTAAAAGGTCTTGGTGTCAAAATAATTCATGATATGCATATCTTCCATTCTGATGAAACGGCTGATATCCGGATTAGCAAGATAATAAAACTGATCAGGCTACAGTTAAACAATTTAAGCTGGAGAGCTGTTCATTTTGTAGGTGTCACTTGTCAGATCAAGGGGTCAGAGCGGGATGAAAGGCTCTCCCCAGTAACCTTCTGATGATTTGGATCTGGAATGTTCTTCATGATTTGTCCAAAGTTTTCATCACAGTGCTGCCGGGTAGCATTACTGCAGCAGGCTCTGTTCTGACATTCAAATCCTGGGAATGACAGGTTATTAGGAGAAGAGAACTGGCTGTACATACATTAAGCTCCGTATCTTTGACCTGTAATTTGAACTGATAGTGATATTGTAATTGAGTGAGTAAAAAAAGGAATTTTTTATTAAAACACAGGAAGATGAAGAAAACGTTTATTTTCAGGAGATTTATGGATTCATAAAATAAGCTTTTTTTATGACGATTTATTTTATGACTCTTGAAATGCTGAGCTGTGTGCTTACTATTTATTTTATGGAACAGTTATTTAAAATAACTCAGCTTCCCATACATTTCCAGCCTATCCGTCAGTACCCAAGCCTGTGCAGATGGAGAGATATCTGTATGGGAGTTCATGTATTTGAATAGTTCAAGGATTATCCCAATAAAATGGACCTAGGAAAATATTGCACCCAGTTAATGCTCATTGCTTCAGAGACCCCTAATGTCCTTCCTTGACACCTTATTGCAGGCTATTATTACACAATGGATCTTCAGTCATATGGTTATAGGGAGTGGGGCAGAGCCGGGCTATCAGGGTAATTGACTCCCGTGCACGGTGGTGTTACACACTTGAGTAACTAATTTAATGGAATGTGTTTTCGTGTTCTCCCACACAGCCCTGCCCTGGCATAATTCTCCTCCTGGGGCCTTAGCGATGCAGGACAGGTGAAGAGTGGCACCAGGGCTCTTGATTTCTCAAAGACGGGGCCAGAGGCTCAGACAGGGCCAGCTCCTGTGGTAAATCTGCTGCCAGTGAAACAACTGCCTCTGAAGCCAGTAAATTAATTTGGGTTATGAAGAATTCAGCGCTCCGGATGAAACCGGACCTCGGATGTTTGTATGACAATTTTTATTGTTGCTGATTATTATTGTTTGTGACTGTTGCTTTTTGTTAAGCGGTACAGTGATAATGGTTTGGCATAGGTAAAGCACCTGAATGACCCATCCATAGCAGGAATCAAGCTGGATGTTTGGTGCAGAGCTCTGCACCTGTGTAAAAATTCCCACTCCCTTGAAACTCCTCTGAAGGAGTCCTGTGCTATTTCAGTGTGAACTGGTCCTTGCACAGATTCAGGCTTTAATTTTTTTTCTGCAGTTTGGGAAAATGCAGAGAAGAAATGGTCAGCCTTCTAAACAAGGCAGCTGGATTCTTAAAAACCAATCACAAAGGACAGTGATGGAATGTTGGTACCATTTTTTGCATCTGAACTGTTCCCAGAAGTGCAGTCAAGTGAAGATTAAAAATCTCTGTCAACAAATATTTTTGCTTCCCATTTACTATGGCAAAATTTCTATCTAAATTCTTGGTAATCAAAGATGTTATTACAGTGTACTTGATTTCTCTGGGTTTATTCTCTGCTAATTTTCACAAACAAGATTATTGATCACTGAGAAGTTATGGATTCACTACATTTACATGATGTCTCCTTCCACTGGGTACCAGATCTGGTATTCAGATACCAATCTTCTTTTAAATCAGAAGCCAATTCCTACAGACATGCTATATTTTTGTCTGAGAATCATTCTCTTCATTTAATATTCAGATATTTGAGTAGATTCAAAAGAAAATACTTCACAGCAGACTCTTATTTCATTAGCACCCCCCAAGCATAACTACCTCTTCTTTGCTTGTAATTACAACATAGTCATCACGTGAATATTGATGCCTAAATAATTAAAGAATTGATCCTTAAAGCATAATATCGTTGTAGTAATATTTGCATAATTGTATTAAAAAAAGTTTCCAGAATGTAAATTTTATAGCTCATCTTTCAGAGGAATTTGTATATGCTTGCCCTTATAGTTGGGTCAAGTACAACAGAAATTTGTGGGCTTACTCTCAAGAGTAAAGTTAAATAAGTAAGCATATATTTTCAGGACTAAATCTATATGACTCTCCCCAGTGTAGTCTCCCTAGACTACAGTAAATAATATAATGGTCTTTAGCCATAAACCCCTTTGTAGTTGTGGAAGGACATAGAGTTTAGACCTTGTAAGTCGTTTTGCTTTGCTCTGTGCCATTAAGATATATGCACAGTTTGCTTTTATGATGTTTGCTGTCATCTAATTACTGATGCATCAAGATGATCATCCCAATTCGATTAACTTAAAATTAATGGTTATTCTGTTTTCGGGTTTTTTTCCAAGTCGTCTGAAGATTTTGGGGTATTGCCTTCTCCATGCACCAAGTATGCTCATCACCTAAACTGAAGGACCGTGTACTTGAGGACTGTATAACGGATTGCCAAATGTAGCTTTTCTTTACTTGTGAGTTTGAACATTGGAACTGATGGAAATTGTTGCAGAGTTTGGTTAAACCATATAGAGCAGCATAGTTTAGGAAGGTCTTTAAAGAAACTCAGGGGCATTTGTACCTGCTCCTTCTCTCAGGGGCAGAAACTCATCATTGGTAGACCATTTACTTCTGCGAGAGGTTTTCATGGAGGTAGAGTTAACCATTGTGAATGTCTTTCTAATTGTGGTATAAAAGCAATATCAGCCTTTTTTCTCTTAGATTTTCTCTCTGTTAAGAATCAGGATACGAAGAATTCAAATTTTTAATTATGTAATACAGTCATGTTTAAAAATATATGTTATGCCATACATTATTTTTTACACTTTCATAGGGTTAGCCTCGTGGTTAGCTTTCTATACCTTTAAAAATAATCAGTAAAAGAGAAAGGTAAATTTCTTTTGAGGAAAGGCTGTTGAAAATCTTCAAATCTGTACAACAATTGGTGGAATATTTACCATGTTAGCTTGTCAGAAATTTGCACAGAAGTTCAAGTGCATTCCTGAGGGAGGCCAGATGAAGGGTGAGGCTAGGAAATGCCTGGAATTGATAGTATTTCCATTTTAAAATACAGCACTTACTGGATTTCCTCTCTCAGATTCCAATTAAATCCAAAATGCTTAAACTCAATAAGCACGTTTGATTCAAATTTATTTCTCATACATTGTATGTAAACATAGGTGTCAACCTAGTTAGAAGACAGTAGATACTCACTGAATTTTATATATGATATATGTTTGTTGGAAATAGATATTTATATTTGACCCTACTTTGATGTGCAATTGAACCAGCTTGTAATGAGGACAGATAATTCGTTTTTCCCTGCCATTATCCTTCCTATGTCACAGGCATGTATGTGGGTCTACACATACCAGCTATAAAGATGAAAGAAGATATGAAAGGCAGTGGGAGATCAGTTGATTACATACATAAAAAGATAGGAATTTATTGTTTCCACATGAGCTGTACATTTTGGGGGTACCTAAGGAATGACCCAGTAGCTTAGCTTATTTGATTCCCTTGCCAGTTTTCTGTCTTTACACCATTTTAATTTTTCATTAGAATATAATAATAGCCATAGGAAAAAAATGATTTGGTCTGTGATCTATTTCATTATGTTCTCATCATAAGGGGAGAATCTGAAGTGGGAGAGCATCACTAATTTTTCGGCATAGTAATTTATTCTACAGTATTTAAATGATGTAATTTTCACACTGAGGCACATGCTGCCACATCTATCGTCCCCTGGACCAGTCTCTGTCTTGCTCTTTCCTTTTCATCTGTTTTGGTTTTGCTATTTTTTTTCATAAATTCGACAGATGGCCTCTTGATGAATCCTTGATAATACTGTCATGTAAAGCAGCTAAGACTAGAAATCATCTCACAACAATTTTTCATTGCAAAGAGAAAATTGAAGGCAGACAAACATCGCTAAGTCCATAACAACAGCAACAAAATATCCACTTCATGTAAATAAAGAGGACAAGCTTTCCTTATAAAGCTCAAACACTAATGCCAGTATCCTTTAAAGCCTCTGGATTTGTTTATGCTACATTTAATTCGTCTTTCAAGCCTTGGGTTTGTTTAGTATTTTGTTGGTTTCATATTCAGAAACATTTTCCCGGCTCTTAATGTGTTCTCCCTCCTCCTTAGTCCCCCTCCTTTTAGGTCTTTATAATTGTGGATCAGGTGAAGTTTGCTTCCCCTCATTTCAAGGTCATGCACCACTAGGACCATTTTCCTGACTCAGAGGGCACGTAATTTCACAGCCGTGTACTCCTCATTAATCCACCCTGAGTGGGTGCTCAGGAAGTTCCAGATCACAGATTTGTTTTTGTCTTGTTCTCTGACTCAGTGCTTCACAAAAGGATTAGATTAACCCCTTTTGATTGTATTTATATCTTACTGCATCGTGATAGAAATAAAGTGATTTCTTCTTCTCCCCACGTAACCTTCCCGCCCCTTTCCCCTCTGCTCTGGGGACCCACAGCATTTCTTTTCAAATAGACTTCAGTTAGTTAAAGTGAAGGTTGTGGCAGAGAGAGAGAATTATTTGTTTTCTCTTTCCTCTCCTAATGCAGCTTTAATGCCCGAATCTCTTTCTTCCCATTTGCAGAGACTTGTTTATTAACTTTGAGCAGTTTCTGTTTAACTGGAAACTGCTGCAGTCCACTGGCTCTGCACCTGGTCTCATCTGGACCTGAATTGTCCTGGATCCAAACAAAGAAGGAAAGTAAAAAAGATGACACAGTGACTACTGGAGGGAATCTGTCCTTTTCACCTTGGTATAGTGCCCCAGCCAACTGCATTGGCCATCGCCCTTCAGCCAGGAGGTCTCTTCTGCCTCCATGTGTTGGCCAAGTTCTCCTTGGGACCTGCTGCTGGAAGGGATCCCCTGCTTGGTGCTCCAGATGGGGCTGATACCCCAGGTGGGGTATGCATCCACTGGCCTGCCCTTGGGAGCAGAGAGCCTGGCCTGCTGAGGGGTTGTGGAGGGTCTTGCATCCCTGTGCCTCAGTTTCCCTATGGCAAAAGGCAAAGCATGTGGGAGCTGTGAGATGTCTTTTTAAATGCATTTGAGCTGCTGTGTTTAGTATGTTAAGGCAGGAAGGTTTGGTATTCAGAGCAACCCACTGGGAGACCCCAAGCTGGCCAGACCTTAGTGTAATTACTTAACATTGGTCCTTCTTTCCTCTGTCTGTAGTAGGAAATGAAGTTTGTAAATTATATAAAGCTGGTTTTAATCCATCAGGTAGGATTCAGTTTGAGATTGAACCACATAAAGGTAGGTGTCTACATACAAAATTTGTGTCTCTGACGCCATTACAGTCAGTGGAGCCTACGGGGTTATCAAAGGGACCAGCTGTAGGTGGGCAGCTCACAATCTTAACTAGATCTTCAGTTTTTGTAATGAGAGTTTAGGTCAGTGGTGCACTTGTAAACACCTAAATTCAGGTGCCTTAATCTCAATATAAGTCCATTCTTACTATCCTTGTACTGAACCTATCTTAAAAATATAAGCTATATTAAGAATACATGCACTTAGTTTGTGATGTCTCATTATTATGAATAATTGTGTTTCCTATGGACATGGTCATCAGCGAACCAAGAATGGAGTCCCCTCACTCTACCTATTGATCCAAATTAAAGTGGCTAGTAGTCCCAGATCCTCCAAGACTATCACTGAAATGGATTACACTCGAACTGGGTGTTTGGGTAAGGGGATGCTGATAATTACCACGGGAATTACCACAGAAACTCCAGTTTCAGGATGAAAGATGGGAGAGGAAGGGTGAAGAAAAGGTTTGGCCAACTGAGAGGAATAGAGAACTGAAAGGTAATGTGGAAAAGTTCAAAAGAAAACAGGAAGAAAAAAATTGAAATTAATTTTCATTCGTTGGTCAGATAAACAAAACTGAGCAGCTTGGAGGTTAATGGGCTTTACCCATCAGCTTAATGATGGGATCTGCTGCGTGCAGGTTCCTAACTGGGCGCAACTGGGCTACTCCGGGGAGGGCTGAAAGCTTCATTTTGCATTTGTGACATGTTAGGTGTGTACATGTCATTGGTCCCTGCGATAACCGGAAAGGAAAACGTATTACAACTTGAGGGTGCAGTCGCTTATTATTTCATATCAAAAGCTGCAAAACAGGGTGGGAAAAGCCTAGTCAAAACTGTAGAAAGTTCTCAACATGTCTCCCCAATATGGCTCCTTCTGAGCTTCCTTTTGGCCTCATTGGTGCATCCAGTTTTGGACTCATCAGTATAAGTAAGACATCGATAAACTGGAGCAAATTCAGCAAAGGGCCATTGGGATAGTCAGGAGCTGGAGCACTTGTCCTGTGCAGGAGAGGCTGAGGGAAGTGGGCTTATTCAGCCTTGAGACAGTTTCAGGGGGACTAACAAAAGTGTGTCAGAACCAATAAGGAGGTTATCGAGAAGATGGAGCCAGACTTTTACAGCGATCTGTGGTGGAAGGACGAGAGACAATGAACAGAAACTGAAACAAGGGGAGTTGTGTCCAAGGGGATACAAGGAAAAAACATTTCACCATGAGGACAGTGAAGTAGTGGAAGAGGTTGCACAGAGAGGGTGTGTTACCTCCTCACTTGGATGTTTACAGGATCTGTCACGATAAAGCTTTGAGTAGCATCAGCTGATCTCATAGCTGAGCCTGCTTTAGGAAGGATGACCTGTCCAACCTGAGCTACTCTCTGATTCATGCTGGATGGAGGGGAATCCCTACCCAGTTCTCCTCCCCCTAAAGCAGTAGAGGGAAAATAGCACAGATAGAAGATAAAACTACAGCTGGACCTCCTTTTTCCTTTTACCCTTGGGAGATCTCTCTTTCTCCTGGTCCTGCAGGATGATGTTCTAAGGAACCACAGCAGAGTTTGCCCCTGTGGGCTGTGGCCAAACGTGGCTGCACTTCTGGAGGCTCCTACCCCATAGAAGGGATGTTCCCTGACATGTTGCAAGCTGTTCTGCACAATGAGTACAAAAGAAACTTTATCTGGATGTAAGCTATGGAAATGTCAGAATATTTTTTGATGGCTTCTCTGGGTTTTGTTAAGGGAAGAGGGAAAGTCTCAAAAGATATTGAGAGGAAGACTTGCTCCCAACTGGGACCTGTATCATGCTGAGTGCCATTCACTTTGGTGCAGATGGCTGTTGACTTCTTTCCATGAGGCAGGATAATTTTGGACCAACTGTGGGATATGCAAGCTTACATAAAATTCACAACAGAGAGTCACTTGTTTTGCATGGGAGGGGACAATGCACTGCAGTTATTCTGCAGCTGAGCTGACTGCAGTACATGCAGATACGTCCTAGCTAGTTTTAAACTAGCTTGCCTGGATGCTCCCAGCAGCATAAAAGACAGAGCTCCATGCAGGCGGTAAAGCCTTTCTGAGAAACTCCAAGAACACTGGGGCATTTCATCCAACTGATTTCTGTGCCACAAGGGCTATCATGTCCTCAGGACTCATAGAGTGAACACCGTTGTCTCTGCCCAATCTGCAACAAATGCAGTATAGGTGTACCCTAAACTACCATTTCTTTTAAAATGTGGTTTGGCAGGACTCCCTTTGCTCTAGGATTTTTTTTTTTAATTTTTTTTTTCTTTTTGCTTCTCCATCCTGATCAGAAGCCCCAGTTTCTTTCTTTGGAATCAGAGAGACAGAAAGCCACGACAAGAACATGTCCGGCATTTAAATGCTGTAATGAGAGAAAGGAGCAGTGCAGAGCTGTGTGAAGCAACCAGCCTTCTCCCTTCCATCACGCAGCTGCTCAGAACACTGAAATTCACTGGGAGGCACTGAAAGTGGGATCGCTGCTTACATTGCCACTTCTGGGTGCTTTTAGTGCTACAGAATTTGATAAGGTTTTTTCCTATGAACAGAGTTTGCTTTTCCAACAGTATGAAATACCAGGAATTGCAGGTAGATAGTGCCCTGTAGAGGGTACCATCTGTGACTCACAGGTGTTTTTTTCTTAGTCATTATGCCAATATTTTAGAGATAACAAGAAGATACAAGGTTTCCTAGGGAAGTTTCTCTATGACGTTGGCTCAAGCACCAAAGTCATGAAAAGTTTTGAGGAGATGTTGGTGTGAAGGAGCAAATCAAGAAAAACAATTTAAAAGTGATCATTAGGCATATTGCAAAACTAACAACTTAAATGTGACTTAAGTGCTGTTTCCATAGAAAATATGATCAGTGTTAATCACAGTTGTTCTGTGTTAGCAGTTTTAGAGTATCACAGAGTGTACAAACTTGCAGCAGATAGGACTCATGTTGGACTAGGCAATGTGCAAACAGAAGGCCAAACTCACAGAGATTGGCACCACCTTCCATCACAAGACCTAAATCCAAACTCCAGCCCCTTGCTCACTTGCCACCCATATATCCAATGCCCTTAACCAGCTGCTGTGTCCTCTGATAGTATGGCATAAGATACACAAAATTCCCTATGTAGTCATTTTCTGCTAGACTCGGCCTGGGTTCAGACCTCTGGTCCAAACCAAGCAGTGGAGAAACCTGTGCCAGCTCAGGGGGACACCTGCACCAGGTCAGTGCTCCAAGAGACCCAGGGTGTAAGAGAGGCACTCAGTGTGCTGATACTTCAGAAGTACCAAACTCGTCTCACACTTTGCAAGGGGGACACAGTGCCTAAGTCTCCTTCGATGGATTTGTTCACTGTGCTTTGCTGAGAAAAAAAAGCTGTATACTTTTTAATAATTAGGGATTGACAAATGGCAGAATGGATATGTCTGGTGTGGATTTTGTAAATGGTACATATATATAGATTGCACTGAGTGAGAATAGGTTATATCCATACCAATACTGAGTTTAAAATCCTGTACTTTGATATAACTGAGCTTTAGAGGGTTTTTTATAATATGATGTAGCCAAATACTAGATAAATCCAAGCAAAAAGTGAACAGTCAGAGAGCTCCCAACTCACAATAAAAGAACCTGAAATTACATGAAGAGAGTCCTTCAGCCAGGAGTGAAGCAGTCTCAGCCTTTTTTCTTGCTGCCTTGGGCAATAAGGAGCTTGGCAGAGGGCGAGGGGATTGGCAGAACAGAGCCCACATGCAGGAAGGGAAATGGGAGCATCCTGTGTCTCAGCCTGTTGATGCTGGCGGCTTTAGACTGCTGTCTTGTGATGCACCAGATAAAACGTCAGCACTTGCTGCTTGCTTAGCACCTCTCATTCAAGGTCTCAGTAAAGAGAAGAGAGAAAAGAGTGCAGTGTCCCAGTATGTCGCTTCTGTTATTATTTTCATGGCAAAACCTCTGCATATAGAAAGATAAATCTACATTGTACTTTCTTCCTCATGGACCTTTCTCAGATTTCTGCTGTTCATGCAGGCATCTTCTTTATATGGCAGCTATTCCCAGGTTTTTACACTACAAACAGGAAGACACGGATATAATAATGGGCATCAATTGCACTTTGGAAAAAAAAAAAGTTTTGGGAAAATCCTTTCTCCCCATTGATCAGCAGCAAACTCTGTTGCAATGCTCGAAGCAGTTCAGGAGGTGAAATGGATTTTCTCTGGGGTCATGCTCTTTCTGCTGTGAGAATAAGTGAGCTACTTGGATCTAGTGCTTCTTCACCGGTGCTCAGAGCTTGGCCAGGGCCCACATGGAGCAGAGCGCTCACGGACCCTGCTCTGTGGTTGCAGCCGTACACAAGGGTGACACAGTTGCCTTCTGGAACCCTGAAAACTTCTCTTTCTTCCTCTTCTTCTTTTTTTTTTTAAGCACTTAAGCCCAACTGCTAATGGAATTTCATTATTTTAAATAATTTACATTTCCATCTGGTTTGAAAAACACCAGGTGGAGATTGCAGATTAGGATGAGTCTAAGTGGAAGGAAATGTTTGTTTAAAATATTAAAGCTAAAAACAAACATTTATGTGAACCACATTTTTGCTGTCCATTGTGCTGTGTTCTCATATCTTCTCTACCATCACTTTAAATGTGCAAATAGTATTTTGCTTTTAATTGGATGTTTTGCACATGTTGCTTATCATTATGATCGAGGGAGAGGAGGACAGTGTGGGGCACAGGAGGGTAGGAAAGCCCTTATCAAAGGGTGAAGAAATCAGGGATTGAAGTATTTCTTCAGCATGAACTTTTGATCATCACATTTGATCCTTTCTGGTTTTCTACAGACCTTGCTAAGTTGCTTACTTGTAGGTGGAAATAAATTTGAAGCTAGGTTACACAAGGGTGTTTTTAAGGGAAAACATGCAACTCCCGCAGACTGATGAGAGTTTTGTTTGGGTAAACTCTGAAGGTTTGCTGGTGCACAGTCCAAACCACCCACAAGGACAAAAACCTTCCTTCTCTCCCACTTGCCAGCTTTTATTTCAAATGGGGAATGATGAGTTGTGGTTTGTAAAACTGCTTCTAATACTTGATCCTTGGCTGCCAGTTCCTTGATGCACTTTTCCAAGTACAGCATGCAAACGTGAACTCACAGTGAAGAGCTATTGTAACAGCACTGTTTCCAAAGCTGCTCTTCCACCATTTCCCCTGTACTTTGAAATATTTCATTTTATGAAACAGCATCTAAGCTGGGGGTTTTCTTAAACCCTGCACTTCTCCCCTAGCTAAAATCCTTGTATTTCAGTTCTCTGGAAATGGGACGTTTTTCCTCTTGTATAATGCAGTAGATGCTGCAGATGCATTCTGGTGGGTACATGCCTTAGCATGACGTGATTCAAAAACACACCTACATTGTAATGATTGCATGTAAGGCCAAAGTTTGTCTTTCCTGTACAAAACCCCAGGTACAATATTATGGAAACCATCAGTGACAAGCATGAGCAACACAAAGTTAAGTATGCATGAGGAAAGATGTATCTAGATCAAATAAATTAAAGGTAGACCAATGTCAATCATGCTTGCAAATTCCTGTTTCAGAGATGTCAATGGCTCAGAGAGAACTACCTCTACTGTAATCTGAGCCTGATTTACCTACCATAACTAAAACAACTACTCCAGCTGCTCTGAGCTCTGCCCAAAGATGGTAATACTGCTTTTTACTGTATGCAGATAGTCCACATTTTCACTGTTCGGAGTTCTGTTAGGACATGAAAACTCTTTGCTACTTGGATCATATTTGAAAGAAAATAGAAACAGAACATTGGCATTTAGTTTGTGTACTATGAACCCTATTGCTATAAAACACTACCAGACAGCTGAAGAGTGAGGTACACATCTGAAGGTTGGAATATCCCTTGGTAGATCCCAAGTGTAATTTGTGGTGGCTCTATGTTGAACTATGATCCAAAGGACAAATTTTGGTTTTTATTATATATAAAATACCAGGACTTCATTTTTTGGTGAGGATTTGGCTCCAAACCCACCTAGTCTGAAAGTCTCCTGAACAATAAAATTGGTTTGTACTAAGATACATAAACATTAGAATAGATCAAAATTATCTGTAGAAAATTTACATGAATTTCCAAAGGAGAGGATATATACAGTGAGCAGACTTGAATTTTGTTGAGTTTGTTATAGAGCAGGCTGACAAGTACAGAGCAGTAGACACAATTTATTAAGACTTAAAAGATTTACTGTTCGGAGAAGATTCATTTTGTATGACCAACAAGTCAGATGCTTCTCATGAAAGATTCAGTAAAAATAGTTCAGTAGGTGAAAGATAGATGAGGAAGGTAAATGGTTATTTTTCATATCATAATGTCATGGAAAAGGGGTATGTCTGAGGAATTAGTGTAGAGTCAGTCTCTATACTGTGGCTTCGAAGAAGGAATATGGGTAAAATGTAAAAGTTTGCCAGTTACAATAAAATGAAAGATCTTACTAATACCAAAAGGAGAATGAGGTTACGTTTAAGGTGAGGCAAGAGTTGAAAGTGGCTTTTGTAATTTAATATACTGTAGCACTCTAAGAATGATGAGGGTTAATGTTTTCCGGGATCAGTAGATGTCAATCACAAGTAAGGAAAAGGAAATTATTTTTTGTCAGAATCAAGAATTGCTAGTAGTACAAGCCTTGAAAGTCAGGTGTCTACCCAAAATCCATAGATAAGCTACAGGGCCCTTTTTGTCCTGAAATGTTATTTGGATGTTGCATGTTATAGTCAAGTCTAGATTCTCTTTTCACCATTTCATTCCCTGACCCAAAGACACTCTGCCTCTTGACTCTGAGGTGTTACAGGGGTTATCTTTAACGATGTTGTTCTTTTTTCTCCCACATCCATTATTTTTATAAACAGCTTTTACCATACTTCATTAATAGTAATCCCCTGTGCGGTCTTTGCAATCGGAGGCATAGCTGAGAGCTCTTCATCTGTACACATGAAAGAACTTGCATTTTGTGTATTTGCATCTTAAGTTTCTACAATATTGCAATGTGCAGTAGGTGACTTTAAATGACTTTCTTCTTGTTTCCATCCCATTTGGGAAAAAACAGTAATCTCACAAAAATACTCTCTAAACAATATCATTAAAGGTAAGTAAACTAATAACACATAGATTTTAGTGTTTGCTGGTTTGTGTCAGCGTCTGGTAATAAAATGAATAATTCATATCAAACTAGTAGAATGTAACATTTACATAAAATAATACTTTGCAAATTTATGGTAAGTACTAATTACTTGCCTTATTTGCCATGACTATGATATTAAATATTCATAAAAATGTGATTATTTCTTTGATTTGGCAGGCATTTAGATTTTTCTACAGCTTTTCACACTGCTAATTTTAATCCAGTAAATTATCTGGAAGAAAACAGTATGCAGCCTAAAAACTGTTCAAAATTCACTCCAACATTGAGCACATTATGGACGTAATGATCCATTACAACCAAACTTCAAGAAGGTCTTGCAAGAAAACTGAGAATTAAACAAAGAAATATGGAGACTATCATCATTATTTATCAGATATATTTATTAATAACTTAGAATTTTATATACATCAAGAAACTTTAAAATAAATAAATCCATAGGGGTTTTTAAAATAGGTTTTATTTTTGTGAAGTTAAGTTTTCTTAAATTCTTTCTGTGTTAAATCTGTTGCTCATCTTTATTTTGATGTATTTATATTTTATCTGGTTAAGTAATCTGAATTCTGTCTTTTGAATACAACAGACATGCTTATTTTTAACTGTCACTCAGAAAATAATCACTGTGAACATCAGAGAGTTGTATGATATATAGTATTAATACCGCTTTGCACTTAAGAATGTGTATGAATGGGGGTGGATGCATGCGTATGTATATATTGATTCTAAGGCTTCCAAGCTGTTTTTGAAATTAAATCTTTATATCTATCTGTGAATATTAAGTTATTGTTCCCATTTCTCCAGCTATTTAATGTGTATGTGTATAAATATATGACATTTTAATTAATATGATGTGTCTAAGACTATGTACTACATATACATTTTATACGTGCCCTGAAATAGACAAAAGTAACAATTGGAATCAGAAATTACAGTTCTTAGACCCCCATGCTTACATTAATGCTCTGCAGTGTTTGTATCCTTCTCTTGTTTCTAGCAGCAGAGGAATAAATGTTCATCTCAAGTGAGGTAATATAATCAACTACAATCATCAGAAGGTAGCAATAGCAAAACAAAGAATCAGGGAACTTGTGTGTATCGAGATTTCTATAATATAGTACAAAAGACAAACATAACATCAGAGATACATAATCTTCACATATTTCATGTAATATGTAACTGTATCTGTAGAGTTATCTTTACCACATTTATAATCAGCAAAGCCTGTACGTGTTTCCTGGGTTTTTTTTTTGTCTACAGGGTTTGCACCAAAGAAAGGGTGTTGCCAACACACCTACTCCCAGCTACCTGTACTTCTCAGCCGCTCCATGGCTTGCTAACCAGGGGTAGCCCGGAGGTATCTCAGGGAGGTGTGCCTCCATTCCCGGACATCTGTTCAATTAAAACTTTTCTCCTCATCAAGCTGCAGTTAAATATGTGTGAAACTTTCAAAGATACATAAACCTTTTAAAATCTTTGATTAGAAGTTAAACTGATGACTTGTAACTTGCAAACAGCATCACTAACCATATGTAAAAATACAGAGTTCCTGTATCACTGCTTAAAATAAACATTTGGAAAAGGTTTTGAAATATCAATCTGCTGCTTTGCTGTGCAAATAAGGAATGTGAAATGAAATGTAACTTTGTTAAGTCTAAACACAAGAAAACAAATTTTGCCTTTAGTCTTACACAGCTCAGCCCTGTCTGAGACGTGCAGGATTTCAGCAAGCCATGCGGGTTATTGGAGCAAAATTCAAATTCCAGAGCTGCATCTGCCATCATATCCTGCTCAGTGATGCCCTAAGCTTAGCATACATCACACAAGCACTCCAGCAGTGAAATGTCTTGAGGCATTTTTCCCCATGGCAGAAGGTGGAGCAGCACTGGGATGTGTGGTGTTTGCCCTGTACTGATGCCAAGTGTCCATGGTGAAATCTCTTGCTCCTGGTTCTGACTGTACCTGGGGCCATGCTCAGTAACTCTCCCTGGGATATATATTCTGCTATATTCCCATGGTAACATGCTGCCTCTTTCTCTACAAGAGGATTTTGAAGGACAGAGGCATCTGATGAATTTTCTGCTTAGCAGACCACTTGATTTTGAGGCACGCTACATAAAGACGACTTTAGTCCTTAGCTCAATCAGTTGAATATCTAATAGGTAATATGAGTCTAAAAGATATGTATATATATATCAAAAAACAACACCATGCTGTCCAGGAGGGGACAGGAAACATGCTGTTCAAGGGATAAATTCTGCAGCCAGTTCAGTGAATGGATCAATGGGTTCAAGGGTCCTGCATGCTCATCTGAGTGGAGTCCTTGGCCTTAAACAAATGTGAGAGATGGTATCCCTGATTCTCCTGTGCTGGAGGAAAAAGCATACTAAAATCTTGCTCAGGTAGTTTTTATGTGTACAAACGCTAGCTCCTTGTCACCTGTGAATACACCATGTAATTAAACTTCTGAAGTTGTACACTACTGAAATGTCTTTTGTAAGAGAAATGAATCCTTTGTTTTTACATGTTTTGACATCGTGAAAGGGGGACAAGTGAAGCAGAGTCTTAAAATCCCCAGTGGAGCTCTAATGGAGCCTCTTCTGGTTGCTTTGAACTAGTCTCAGGGGTGAAAAGAGAGTTCATTTAAAAAAACCATTTCCCTTATGTCAAGATGAGAAACTATTGATTTGTATCTGTATTCTCCAGAAAAATCACTGATCCCTTCAAATGGGAAAAGAACCTCTGCGTTGCAATCCTGTGAGCTGTGTAAAAGAGGCTGCATGCTCAAAGTCAAAGGGAAGCCAGAGGAAAATGGCACACAGGAGGTCAGAGCAGTTCACATGGCTCATCAGCAGCTGTTTGCACCATATGACAGATCTAAAGGCAACTTCGGAGCTGTCTGTACAATATGTGGAGCTTACCAGAGATAGAGAAGCTGCTGCTATAATGTCATTTCCCATAAAAAAAAGTTGGTAAAGTTGGCACCGTGTTTCATGGACTGCAATGCCGATGATAGCCTTAATTCATGATCTTAATCCCAACAAAAAGAGACAAGGAAGAAGTGGAACTGGATGTTCACTTTACGGAAGTCCTCCGAGACCACAAGTCCTGGCATCCCTTTGTGCTGTTCAGCACTAAGTCTGTATCATAGCCAGGTTTGATTTGTTTTTCTTATATCAGAGACACAAGAATTGAAAATAAATTGCCTTGACTTTTCACTGAGGGTCACTTGAGTTCAGCTGGCTGGAGTCACAAAACAAACTAGTCTAGTCGCAACCTAAGTTTAGCTGGTAAGCATGAGAGAAGGTAGGGGGAAAAACAAAACAAAATGATGTCCATTAGCCACTAAGTGGGGCTTGTAGGTGTCACAGTATGACAAAACCATTAAAATCTTTTCACTTGACGTGGTTCTATAAAATTGCTGGCTAGGTATTTTTCATAACTTTGTCACAGCAGGCAGTAAGACTGAGAAAGGGAATGAAATGAGATAGGAGAACTTTGAGGATTTTGAGAACTTTTTCTAATTAATTCTGTGAATGTTGAAATACATGTTTAAAACTGTTGCTTCCTAACAAAAGCATAATATTCCACTGTTGCCTAAAGGTCATTCATCACCAATGTATAAAATTACATGTCATTGCCTAAATTGAATCATTAATCCCTGAGCCTGGAAACCTGTTTACACAACGTTTAAGTCACCTGAATAACATCATTGTTAGAAGCAGAGCCACCAGAGTTCATCAGGTTTCCTGAGTGTGGTGTGTTCTTAGTACCTGAGATCCTGACCTGCATAAACTCCCTTGTCGGACTCGGGGAGGCTGATACTTTTATGCATGGTTTGTGAGGTAGATAGCCCATAAAATTCTGAGATGGAATGCGCTGTATAAATAGTTAATTTATTTCAACCTGCTTTACCACTACATCTCAAGAAACATACCAGAGCCCATCTTGTGCTGTCCTGCTGGAAAGACAATCTGCCACAAGTCTGGACTTTAAGGGATCATTTTGAGAAGTGTTGGAATTGCTATATGCAGAAATAGATGTGTTGCAAACTTCAATCACTGTAGGAAACCTGTTAGAAAATGTGGCTGCTCAGTTAATGAATCTGGAGAGTCAGATGGGCATACTGAACGACGATTGGAATGAGCAGAAACTGAGTTTCCACCTGAGGAGCTCAGCATAACATTTTCCAAGGTTCATGAAACATGATTTAAATGTCTTATTTTTAACTTTTGCCCCCATTGCTTCACTTGATATACCTTCTTCATCTAGAGAGACAGAGTGAAATCAAGGGAATACAGCACTCGTCCTTTCTTGACAGTACTTTCTTAATTAAGGATGGAGGTTGTAGGAACTTCCAGCCCAGAAATAATTCCTTGTAGACACTATTATACCTATTTAGAGAAGAAACAGCTTTCAAAATTGCAGTGGGCTCCTACACCTAGGTTGACCAGGACTGTCCTTACTATGGAGACTCTCTGACTTTCCTGTGTGGATGGGTATCAAAGAAGATGAAGACAGGATTTGCCAGCTCCAACCACCAGGTCCAGCTAACACAGACAATTTTGCTCTGCACCCTGAAGTGTTCTGCAGATGAAAATCCTCTAGCTATTGACCTCTTCAAACTCATCTTGGAAGGCTGAGCTTGTAGTTTATGACTATGGTTGCAATGGTGCTTGTTCTTGCACCACTCACATGAAGTTCCTCCAAAGTGAAGTATGGATCAGCATTTTCAGAGACAGGAGAATAATGGCTTCCTGTAATTTCTGGCATCGTTTAGTAAAAGATGCATAGCTGAGAGAGATTTCTGCCATATTAAACATGTTTTAAAAGACAATTAGCCAAGAGAGACTGAGCAAATTTTCAATATTTAAGAAAGTATTTACATATTATTATTCTTATTTATTATTTATTATTCTTTATGATGAAAATGAAGAAACTCTTGCAAAAGAAAGTCTTTGTCCATATAGATTCTTGGAAGGGTAATGAATACAAGGAGAATAGATTTTAGCTCAGTAAGGTGTACACTCGTCTCTGTGTGCATCTAACAACTAAACACAATGAAAATGGATTCTGAACATATCTATTTATAAATCAATACAACTATAATGCAAGTTATTTAAATGACAGCCAAATAGATAGGAAAAATCTTTATAATCTGAGATAAAATAATGCAGAAACATCATGTAACATGTAGATGAATATGATTTTAGAGGTAATTTTTATATTTTTGCATATATGTGTGGAACCAAATAGAGCCTGAACCCCTCAAAATACAGATATCAAGAATTTTAAATTAGTGTTAGTCAGAAGATTAGGTACATTGTATGACAGGAGATAATCCTACATATTGAAAAATGTAAAAAGAGGTTAGGGTTTATATGTATACAGGAAGATTGTTTTTCACAATATTTCAGTACCTCTGCTAGAATAGGGTCACATCGGCAAATGTTGCTCAGTAATTGCAATTGATATTCTTTTCCAGCTTCTGCTAGAAGCAGCTCTAGTATATTCATTTCCCTTTTTTTCTGGATGTCCTAAGTTATATGGAAAAGATAGCTATAATGTAAGACGGTTGAATGTCTGGAGGAGTCTGCTGATAAAGACATAGAGTACATATTCTGCTGCAGAGGTCTTCATACTGCGGAATTGATGGCTGATTACAAAGCAGCCTGAAGATCTAATTACAATTGGCAACCAGGAGATGAGGGAAGACTGCAGACAATTTTCCTCTATTTTTATACACAGTCCTTGTGGCATTCACATTGCTTTCAATAAGCGTGCTTCTGGCAAAAACTGTCAATGATGGTAATCGTCTGGATGACTGGCTTTGGAGAGGCTGCAAGCCTGACCTTTGCTATTGTAATCATCACCGTCATCAGCGTGGGGATGCACGCCACCCTAAAGCTAGAACAAGTGCTGTAACTAGGTGGTAATTGCAGATTGTTAATGATGATGCTATTGATGATGCATTTTTGTTTGTGTTAATTGAAAATATGTTATGCTGGGCTTAACAGTACGGCGGTGAATGATTAACACTGAAAGAAGGAGGAAGCGTGTGACTGAAGTAAGCAAGCCAAACATTTTTTGTGTGTTGCTCTGCTACTTCTACCCTACCTGGTCCACACTCAAAATACGTAACACCCTCTTGTTTGAAAAGGAGGGCATAACATTCAAAGTTTGATTAAAAATTAGATTAAAACCTTACAGCTAAACAGTTCACTCTTAAACCTATTCTGCTGGACAGTGGGTGCTATCACAGTTGTGTAATAATAACTGCAGCTCAACAGTGAGAGCCGATCATGGATGCTGAATAGGGCCAGAATACCAGTTAAAATACTTGGAGAAGATGGGTTCTGTGAAGGGGGCGAGTGTAACTGGAGAGAAACCACAGGCTGAGGATATATAGGATTCTCTATAAGTTATGGGATCTGCAATTCTCTACCAAAGTTGTAATAATCTCAGAGAGGGTACTCCATTTTCATAAGGAACATGAAGGATTACATCCTATTTCATACTTTAAATTTGCAGAAAGGTTTAAAATTTATATAATGGATTTAATCTTCTGGACAGATATGACTAAAATCATGAAAGTTAGTGTAAGACTAACACTTCTATAACTTTCTTTAGTCTTCTTGTCCTTTCTTAAGATTTAAAAACATAAAGAGAAATTATTTGTATGGTTCAGGTCTTCACTAGAGGAGTCTCATCACTGCTGAGTGGAATCCTGAGTAAAATGGCTTAAAGAAAGCAGAACTTCTCATGGAAACCAAAGTTAATGAACCTTGAATGGAGGAGAACCGTTCCCCATGATAAAAAGCCGAGTGGCTGGAAGACTCACCTGGCACATGGGAGACTTTTTCCCTCTGTCAGGAATACAAAAATGTGCTGAACTTCATACCCAAATGCCAGGCCAGGCTGGTTGACTTACTGCTTCTAGCTTCTGATTTTCCTACCTGACCTTGGTTGCATTATACTAAGCCACACGTATATTTTTTGTGTTGCACTACATCATGGGTGCAACCATCCATCACACACAGTCTCAAGTGTATAGACTTGTCGGTGACAAAGTATGTGGTAATTACTCTTGCATATTTCCTTTAAGAGAGATCTCCTAAAAAAAAATCTAATTAAATCGATGGGTTTTCACCCAAAGTGCGGTGGAATGTAATCAGAAATGAAATCACTCCTCTAAAGTGTTACCTATTAAAACTTCATTGTTCGTGTTGTTAAAGGAGCAGCCAGCGTAAGTCTCATTGAAGGGGAGACCTGGTTCAAACTGCAAAGTTTCTGGAAGTTTAGGGTATTCTTCAAAACTTGCCTCTCTTCTGTAGCTCTTACTAATGGCAACATGAAGCAGGTAGTCACGCACGCAGCTGAAGGTGAGAGCCTGTGGAGAAATGTGCCTCCGATGCGCTCAGGATTTAGTTTAGCTCTAAGATTTTGTGAACTCTTACAAGTGAAAGTCTATCATCTAGCAATGCCTCAGCAGCCCCTGTGAAAAAGTCGATCTCATTTCTGTGAGCCTAAGCCCCCGCTGCGAGAGATATGCCATTGTAAATGATGATAACTCTGTCGGCAAGTCCAGGAAGCCCAGAGATGCCAGTGGGTGTGATAAATGGGATGCAAACACTTTCCCTGGAACCTCTCCCCAGAAATAGACTAGATTGCGTTCGTGAGAAACGCCACTGTCACTCATGTTGCACCCCTTTGGATAAATAAAGGGTTTTCATTAATTCAGTGTTTTTCAAGAGAAGCAACATTAAAATAATTGGGCCAAATTACTTCCTCCTTTAACTCTGCTGCCTTGTTCAGCTGGCATCAGATTTGAGTTTGCTCCAATTTCTTAAAACTTGAACCTGCAAGATGAATTTCAATTACACCCAAATCAATTCTGGCAGCACCAGCATGTGTTTTGGTCTCAGTACACCTAGGAGGATGATTGCTCCTCCTCTGATATTTAAAGGCCTTGTGGGCCTATCAGGATAGCCACTAATAATTGCCTCCTGCATTATGTGATCTTCTGAAGTGAAATTAAAGATGTGTGGACATATATACATATACATATATATATCTCTTGCAATAATCAGTTTCTTGGCCAAACCTGTGGAAGTGTTCTTGAGACTACATTGTACAGGAGGTCATCTTTACATAGAGGGTAAAAATAGGAATATTGAGAGCAGATGAAGGCAAAAGGCCACTACCCCTCACCTTGTACATGTATTCATATTAATTATTGCCATGTCATGCACAACCTAGTTTTCTGGAGAAGGTGACACACTTTGAGCTCTCTTCCCCTCTGCCTGAGACTGAATTCTGTCCTCAGGACCAACTCTTACCTTTATGATCTAAACTGATGTGGCATTTTCCTCTTCTCCATGGAAATGGTTTTATTACAGCAGCAACTCAAAACTTTCATTGCTAAATCCTCTTCTTTTGCCAGTGGATCACCAACCCCTTTCCAGATCTAATACAGGTAAGCAGGAGTCAGATAACACAACACTCTGAACACCCTTAAAAGCCTTGTCTTACACTCCCCACGTAGCAGAGTCCAAAATTTGGCAGTAGAGCACTGTTCTTAGTACAGGTAATGTAAATTGTTGCAGAATACCTCACCTACCTTTGGTAATAATGGTTGGTATATATGTACTTTGCATTGGGGCCACTACTTAAAATGGAATAAGTCCCCGTAAAATATTCCACACGCATCCTATGTTAATGAGGCCTTAAAACTTATGAGTACAGGAGAAAGGCAAGGTACTTCACTTAGTTAGACCATTGATTAAATTAAGCCATGAAATTACTGCCTATTATGAAAAATGCATGCTCATTTTACTGTTATCTCCTCTCCTCTCTTCCTCTGTGTTTGTGTATTACATCTGTATGTTGTCTGGTCATAAACCTGGCTTGTAAACTCTCGGTGGAGGAATCTGTCTTTGTTATGGTGTGTGTGCACAGCCCCACACGTGGCGGCAGCCCTTGTTCTTGACAGGCTCAAAGGTGATGTAGACTATCAATAACACATCTCTCAAAAATGACCCTACAACACCATAAAATTCTCCTGCCCTTCTCATTCAAATGCTGAACTACATTTGCTATCAGAAGATGCCCACTCCTATCCCCTCAGCTCCTTCGAACCATCCAGTTTATCATAGTGGATCATCCCGTTGTTTTGCCAGTCGTAGTCCCATCATGGCTAATAAGTGGTACTTCAGAAGATGGCAAATTCCTCCCACCGTGCAGCTAGGTGATTATGTGGTGCTGTACGTGGGAAATACTTCTTTTCTATGAGATGCCAATATTATTCAGAGGCACTGAAATAGTAATAAAGCTTTTTTGTTTGCTTTTTAAAAAAGCATCTATGTGTGAACACATAGCAGAGGTGTAAAATGTACAGCCAGGTCCTTCTTACAGTGTTGCCCGAGGGGCGTTGGAAACAGAAGTGTGTTCCTCACATTTTGGTTTTTTGGTGAGGTTTATTCTTTGCAATGTTTTTGAGTATTCAGCCAACACTTCAGCGCTCCCTACTTTCCTCTGGGTGTTTGGGAAGGCAGGCTCTTCGGAAGCAGCTGTTCGTTGTGGTGCCGCCAAGGTCCTTCGCTGCATTTCCAGTGCTGGAATTCAGTGTTACCAATAATTTATGTATGCATATCTTCACAAATGTCAAAAATAAACCCTTAAAAATCTGAACCTGCCCTCCAAAGGTTTAAATATTTCAAAATAGCATTTAAATGGCTTTCTGTTGTCCTAAATTCCTTAGTATTTTATAGAAGTACAGGTTTACCCTATAAGCATAAGCATTTGAAAAAGCAGCCATATGAGTTTTGCTGGGAATAAAGAAGATATTTTTTGGCAACAAAAAACCTCCACGTTCCTCACAAAGGATTTAAGGAAAACAGAATGTTTAAACCCTAATATCAGCAATGAAACCCCAGTCAAACAACATACTACTCTGAGGGTTGATCACAATTTTAAAAAATGTGCTAAATTATTTCCCAACACAATTTGTGAATAGGTAGGAAGAGCTGATTGTTCAGATGATTCAGCTCTGCCTTTATATGTTATAAATTTGCAGACTTATCTACAACTGCTTTTGAACATGGCTACTTGTTTTTCTTCCGTATGGTATCCTTTCATACATTAGAAAATTTGCAAGTGATGTAAGAAAGATGGTGCAATGCTTTGGTTTCTCAGCTTGGCCAATTTCTGTATTGAAGTTTTACCTTTTTTTTCCTAAAAAAGGTTCTTCATTTGGCTTTAAACATATTTCCTCTTAGCGAATCTAGACTAGCTTTCCTATAAAAAAACATATTCAAATACTTCATTAACAGCTGTGTTAACAAAGGCTGCAGCAGTCACCTTAGTGCTGGGACTGACAGGTAGTTCTAGTGCCATCCTGGCCTGTTGCGATTGGAAGAGTACACAGCATCCTCTCTCACATTCCGATATTTACCTTCCCAATTGGGATGGGGAAGCCTGGACCCCTTCGCAGTCGGGCAGAAAGGGAGAGGGAATGGAGTGCCAGCGTGGCCGTCGTGCTGCCTTGGGATGGCACCCAGCCCTTCAGAGCTGGGGTGCAGTGGGAGGGCTGTCCCTCATCAGCTGGAGCCCCTGTGGTCCCCCAGTCCCACTGCACTGTATGGCATCCGTCTGGGATGCCAGGTTCACCGGCTGTGTAGGACCCATAAAATATCTGCCTGATTTTTTTCAATAAGCACAAGCTAGAGGTTAATAATGTGGGGATGTTTGATTCCCTGCTGTTTTAAATAATTTCATGGGGAACCTAATGTGATAGGAGACCAGTTAGAAAGGTTATTACTCTCATCAAACGACAGAACAACTTTCCTATTATCTCATACCAATTTTTCGGCCTAACACGCCCTCTTCTCACATGTACTGCAAGTGAGCCATCAAAGGGACCCTCTGTGGTGGAGTGGGGACAGAAAATGTTTCAGGTTTTCTAAACACAGGAGAGTGGTACACCACATCCCCCAGACATTCAATCAGCTTGCCTTACGTCTTTCCTAATTTTATTTTATTTTAATGCCATGTAGTTTTTGTTTGTTTCTTTCTTTTGTTTTGTTCCCCATCTCTCCCCCCACCCCCCACTCCCTGACTACTTAGGTGATTTATCACCCTTGTTTGTATATTGTTTCCTTCTCTCCTTGAACTAAATTTTTGCCTAACTTGATTTCTTTGACAAAATATTTTTATCCTTAGCCCTTTCCTTCCCGTTCCTTCCTTTTGGTTGCTCTGGCTTATCTTCCACCCTTTCTTCACTTTCTCTCTATAAAGAGGGATTTTGTAGCCTGCTCGACTTTTCAATAGAGCTCTTGGGAATGTGTTGTTGCAGTCAATAATGGTAGACTGAGTTGAAAATGGTGCTTGAACGGGGCTGTAGTGCCTTGACATAGTTGTTTGACCAAGGAAAAAACAGTTTTGTTCAGTAAAAACACAGGCTGCACTTCATGTGTCATTAATGAAGAAATTGGTCTATGTTTTGATAGACATATGAATATATATACAGCTCCGGTTTTTAATAAACTACCCTTAGTAATTTCTGTGAGAAAAAGTATCTCTCTTTTTTAAATTTCAAAACCTTTGTTGAGACAAAAGCTTGTTTTAAGAAACAATATGAACAAAAAAAAAACCCCAACAACTATTTTTCTGGGTCTTTTTTTTCAGTTACAAAAGATTTAAAAAATTTGTTCATGTTTCACTCTGTTTTCTCTTCCTTTTTTGTAGTGGCAAAAGGTTAGTGGGGAAGAATATTAGAACAGGAAAAAGAATTTTAAAATATTTTTAAAATCCAGTAAAAATATTTTGACAGGTATTTTTTAGAATGAAAAACATTGTTTTTGAAAGCAGCAGAGGAAAAATTATTTTGAAGTCTTAAAACAAAAATTGCCCTTTTCACTATAGTAACCATGTGTTACAGTCCTAAGTTACCAATAATAGTCAAGACAATGCTGTGATTAAGTGTAGAAGAAAATAATTCTTTGAACTTGAGAAATTTGATCCAAATCCTGGCATTACTATGTTTCATAGACTGATTACATTGAGTACCTGGGATAAGCCCTTGAATACAGTACTTCATTTTATGAGATGTTGATTACATTGACCCGAACAAAAATTGAGATAGAAAATTGTTTTGATATAGCAGAATCCTGCAAAATGGATTTGAAGAGATATGTATTTCTTTACAATAAAATCTATTCTCCCTTTGAGTATTGGGTAAACATTCAATACTTAAAAACCTGTGGCTTAAATGCATCCTTACGTATTTTTCAAGATCTGTGTACATTTTCTAAGTCAAACTCACTTAAATGTATTTTAATTTTCTTATTCAGACCAACTCAAAACATGGATAACAGATAAAATTTATAATGTTTAGAAAAAAATTCAAATGCTTTTGGAAGGCACTTGAATTTCACATCTGTTCGTACCTTTCTGTTGTGCATTTATAAAGCTGAATACATCTCACTTGAATCAGACAGGGTCTCCATGATCTGAGTGTGAGCCTGAAATCTGGTTACAATTAAAAGGCTTCAAGTTATTACGAGCTTCTAGCTGGAGGGGGGCAGGTAGGAGTGGGGCCAATATAAACAACCATTCCCAAGTGATATTAGTGGTAGGAAAGTGGGTGAAACTCCCCCAGAACATTCTGCCGAAAGACACTTCTGTACAGAACATCACGTGCCTTAATCCGCAGCTCCCCCAGTAAAGTTTCAATTCACACATGCAGGGAAAATACTAAAAGACAGAGATTCAAGGTTTCACTTGTTCTCAGGCACATTATTACCTATGAACCATATTTTAAAATGCATTCTGAGATTTGAGCTAATAATGTGAATGACATTCAGTGAGATTGCCAAATGCTGGTAATTTACTTTCATTTTCACATTAATGTGGGCCCACCTGTGATGAATTGGAAACTAAATAAGCACATCAGTTTTAATTAGATATTTCAGCGGCTGGATCTAGTTAAACAGCAGCATTCATTCTTATCTATTAAACAGTCAGAGAGACTTCTGCATTCTTCACAGTAAGTTCTCCGTCCTTCCAACTCACCTTCTTTGCATTGCTTTCCTCCCTTTCCTACTGGAATATTTCAGAGGAGGTGGTCTAAGCCAGTGGCACCCTACTGAGTTAATAATACAGTTATCACAGAATTGGCTGATCTAGATGATTTTCCAAATTATAGAGAAATTAAGAAGGCTCTCAGTATTGTTTTATTTTGCAATGAAAACAAAACAAAAACCCGTGCAATTAGAATAAATTCACAGTTTAGGCTTCACAAAATGGAAATGGCTTTTTATTGACAGTCATGGACTTGTACCACCACACCTTTGGGATCTGGTTTCAGTTAACTAGTGACAATTTGGGTACCAGCTGGAACAGTTTCCAGTCTTGGAGGGGCACGGAGCTGCAAGGGGGATGGAAATATTCAGAGTTGTGTTGGAAGGAGTCAGACTAGCAACCTGGGAAAGGCTTTTTCTCCTGGGGCAGGTGCTGGCAACAGAACTCTTGCCTTCTGCCTCAGTTTTCTGTTGATGACTCACCAGTAAGGCTGAGAGGCAGCTTTATCCCACTGAATACTCAGTGTTTCTGTTGAGGCTACCAACAAGCAGTTGTTGTCGTTTTCTGTTTCAGCAGAAAGTCATTCGCTGAAATAACAACGCTCCATGTTCGTTCTGAGGAATTCGTGTCTGATGCTCAGGTGAATGCAAAGAAGGTTTTTTTCTCTGCCTTGATTCCACCTTTCTGCTTGGGGTTTTGCAGTCTGACTGTCCTTTCCAAGGCAGTTTCAATAGGAAACTGATGTCTGAGCTGCTGCCGTATTGAACACGCACAGTTCAAAGCAGCCTTGAAAAAAAGAAAGGCCACTAGGTTGAATCCTAATTTATTTTTTATTTTTCTGTAACATTGTGATAGATTGAATAACAACTTTTTAAAAAGTCTGTGCAGTTATACTTCTCTTTGTGTGTGATATGAATTTAGGTAACTATTTGTAGAAATATTAATTAATGATTAACAGATATAGCAGATGTAGGTGTAACCTAGTAGGAATGAATTTTGAACTAGAGCCTTCATAATACCTCTAGCTTCCTACTCACTGTCCTTATAAGTGTTGAAAAATTTGGAACAGCTTTCACAAGAGCAGCTGACATTGTTGAAGTTGATGTTTCGACTGACAACTAATTTTGTGGCTTTACTAGCTCTGACTCTATTTTTTTCATTGCTGTTTTGGAACAAAGGGCAAACAAGTCCATAAATACAGAGGATACAGTGCTAGTGAAAACAGCTTTACTGGGAGCCAGGAAAACATGTGTGAACACCTTGAGAAATATTTGCCCAAGTCCTGGCTTGTTGCACTGACATTTCAGGCTACCATCTAAGAAATATTTTTTTTTTAGGTGCATTTTATGAGTAACTGGGCTGTTCAGAAACAGAATAGGAAATAGGAGGGAGAGCCAGCAGCTAAATTCACATGTAATTCAGATTTCAGGCAGTTTCATTTTAAAATATGTATGTTTTTATGCAAAAGTATTTAGCATTAAAGCTCAAGACTAACGGTCCAGAGCTAACCCTGCTCTCTGAGCATAACCCATGACAGTATCTCAGCACATACCCCTGCTGCGGTGATCTAGAAGATGGCGTGTAAGAGATTCCCAGGAGAAGATCCTCACAGGCTTTCCTTCCCCAAACCCGCTCTGAAAGGGGGAAGCCGTCCTCCAAATAGTCATAACCTGGTGAAAGTAAAATTGGGCTGACAGCTTCACAAACCCAAATGTATTGCTTTAAGCATATTCCAAAGCATTTAAACAGAAAAATTTGTTTTGATGAAAATGTTTCATGTAGTAGCTTTAAAGAGATAGAAAAGATGCACTAAATGAATACAGATATATAGTGTGGAAAACGTATTTTAGCAAATACCAGATCATGCCTGGGTTTGGACAGCCTCCCTGCTCCAAGATCAAGCAGAGGCTCGTAATAAAGCCTGTTTGAAGATGCATTTTGAAGACTATGACCATCTGAAGAGGACTTAGGTTCCTCTCTCCAGGAAGGATCGTGTGCTGCATTTTATTTGGAGATCAGAGTCAGATGTGGATAAGAAACTATCCTCTACTGTTGGTTTTGTTGATGTGCACAGCACAACAGCAGCTCCTGATTTCTCATACGTGTGTCTCTGTTCCCAGTCTTTTACATTTTCCAGGCATGCTGGAGCAGTTCAGAAGCAGCTGTTTTGTAATGAGCTTGCACTTCTCAAATGTTGCAACATAAATTCCAAATCTTGGCTGTAATTTAGTAATTTTCCCTCAGCTGAACTGCATTGAGGGTGTGTCTGTTATGCCTTTCTGCTGATATTAAAGAAGGTGAATTTACTGTTTAGTCCCTTCATTTATATAGATTTTCCATAACACAAAGAAGTTACTAAGTACTTATCAGTAAACCTCGAATAATAAATAATTTTCCTTTCACCTTTCCATCTAAGTAAATGCTCCAATTTGTACTTTAGCGATGGTGTTTTAACTAAAAGGGAAAATGAGGTAGGCTTAACCTCTTTACCCTGCAGAAGTGTAATTTGGGAAATGTTGAATTTGCCTCTTCCCTCCACCATGTTTTAGACATCTGTGCAACCCTGTCCTAGATGCAAAGGTTAGGGAGAATTAATGCTACATGGATGTATCTTTTTTCCTGACGTGAGTAGTCCTTGACTTCAGATAGTCCTTTTCATACTTAAAACATGTGAGTTTAAAAAAAAAACACCTCTCCTAGATCTTAGTCTTGCAAAGCACCGTACGCATCAATTGTTAGATTATATCTGAATCATCCTGCAAGTCTGCCGTGAAATGGCACTTTTCATAAATTCTGTGACCCTCCTTTAATTTAGGGTAATGCACAGAAACCCTGCAATGAGAAAGCAAGGATGTGGCGGGAGCGGCGGGCTAGCAAGGCGGGGCTGAGCTTGCTGTGCATTCCGATAGCTGGCTATTCGGACAGCCCGACCCCAAGGCTCTCCTGCAGAAGTCACTAAGGTATCATAGCTCTCCCCTTCTCTGAAACTGGGGGTGGGGGATAATGCTTAGCTGCATAAGAGAGGGAATACAATTGGAACTAAATCTAGAAAGCACTTTGAATCTTGTGTAGAGCTACTTCATGGAAATGCTGGAGAATAAGGTACTAGCCTGTGCAAGTGCTGTGTAAATATTAAGGTATCAAAAGGGTAATTTATAATTCAGATAAAATGTTGTTTGGGAAGACAGATATTTTCAGGGTAGAGCTCATTTAAAATGTGTGAGAGAGAAAAACGGGTTAAATATTCTAGGCAGATATTGACTCATCATATCATAACAAAACCTGCTAGAGCTGGTTAATGATGTGTCTGATGCTTCAGCAAGTGACATAATGTTGAAATTTGGAATCAAAGCTGTCAGGAAATTGCTCCTTGCTCAAACACAAGATATTCATGATGAAAACCTGTTGTAATCTCCCTCTCCTGAGCCATTATGCTAAAGGGGCAAGAGGGAGTATTGCTTGGTGACATTTCTTTCTGATCCTTCTTGAAGTGCCGCAGCTTTTCAGAGAAGTTTCTAGGCACGGTTTCCTCTGATGACTGCTAATATGATACGGCAGTCCTTCAAAGGAGCAGAACGCATAGGGCTGCAGCTTTGGGGCTTATTTATGCAATCAGCCCCCCCCCCCCCCCCCCAACTAGGTCAACATACAAATTGTAAGTGTAAGGGCACAGTCCTTTCCACACTGCACTCTGAGTTTGTTCCTCTTTTTAGGCTAGCAGACATACTCCCTGTAGCCATGGTTCGCCCAGCTTGGAGGTAAAGTGGGGTAATGTCAGGAAAGAGTCTGTTGTGAGTTGTCTCTTCCAGAAGGTAAAATTGCAAGTGCTCTGTCATACATCAGTGTTGGATGGTCCGCTCTACCAATGAAGTGATGCAACAGGAGTTCTCTGGAAGGGAATTCATACCTATACCATGGTGCAAATAATTAAGGCTGAAGCGTGTCATCTTTAAAGCTGTTTGCATGACTGAGTTGCTAAATTCTCCACCTGTGATGTGAAGAGAGGTAGGTGGAAGTTTTAGCTTTGAGACTGACTCCCTTCTAGTCTTCTTCATAGCAGCAAAGCTGTCTACCTTTATTTTTCTTTTTCTTTTGTTCTAAGATGAACTTAATGGTTTAACACAACAGGTGATTGTGTAGTGCTCAGGGTTGGAATCCACTCTCTGTATTCCTGTGAGCTGAATTCCATGAGCTGAATTAGGGGCACTGCTACATTTAGGATGGGAAATTAAAGGGAATTCATTTGTCCATGCCTGTATTCTTTCAATGGGCATTGCCATGGCTAAATTGAGGATGTCTGGTCCACTGATGAATCACTTCTTGAACTGCCATTCCTGGCTGGTTCTGGGGTGGGAGCAGAGTCTCCCACAGGTGGTGCAGCACTGTGGGCATGGGGTTCCCATTGCACACGTGACCAGTTGAGCCTCTGAACTAAGGGGTAATTATGATCATAATTAAGCATAGGTCTCACCACATTTGGGTTTTGGGAAGATTTAGGTAGAGGTCAGGTGGGATGACTACTTAAGCCTGGATCATGATGAGGTACTTGGTGACCTGCATTTTTTTGGTTGTGTGTATGGGATTTAAGTGCCCAAGGATTCTCAGGCTCTGCATGGAGGTGCTTAATGAATGTAAACATCTAAAAGTCTGGGCAAATTGCTCTACCTTGATCCTCGCAACATACACTAAAGGTCTATGATGAAAATATCAGTTTAGATTAAAGCAACATTCACTTTTAAAAGTGGCAGTTTTAAGTTTGCAGTGGTTTTCCTGAACTGGGAGGCAGGCATCCTCAGATCCCTGAACCAGGCAAAAAGGTACCAGAGCCCCACAGCTGGGTGCTGAGCTACATGATGGAGGTCGTCTGAGTTCTCACATTTCCATTCTCCGCTGTGGTGCTTGCTCCAGTCGTTTGCACTCTCATAAACAGGCACCATGCACGCAGCACTGAGTGCTTGGTATGGGGTTGGATCTGACCTTGCCATAACCACCACCAGTTCTGACCGAGCAGCACTCCCTACCCTCACCGGCACCTGCACTAGCATGAGGGCTGTGTTTAAAATGTCACATTCTCTTAATCCAGCTTTACATGTCTCTAACCCATACATTTATTGTGAAAATTAATGCTTTTTTGGAAGAAGAAAAGTAATATTATGTCTGCAACGTTTATTTATAGTAGTTGCCAAATGGTACTTTGGGGATTCTCCTTTTTTTAAATCAACTAACGAGGGAGCAAATCCTCTATCAAAACTGTGAAACAGCTTCCTGGTTCTTCTATAAACATTTTGGTGGCACTACAGCTCTTGATTACCCCCTTCTTCCTAAGCCAACCCTGTTTCTTTTTTTCTTTTTTATTAAGACCTGCATTGCAGGGAGGCATCAGTAACAGGTGAGGATTTCTGACTATAAATTTTTGAGAGAGGATCTGCTTTCACCCCAGCATTAGATGCCACCCTCCTAGAAAGGGGGCTACTTCAGACCTTCCCATCCTGCATTATTGCCTGCTTGCAGCTCATTCCTGGGGCTGTAGCCGCTTGTGAATCACTTTCTGAGCTGGTATTTAGCTCTCCCACCTAAGTCATTGACCTTGGGCTGCTGCTGGTAGGGACTTTGGTCTCCCTTTTCCTGAAAGAGAAGTGATCTGGATCAGCTTGCTGAACTGACTTTCCATGCAGCTATAGGATGTCTATATCTGATGCAAGGTTGGGAAAAGACAAGAGAAAATGGGGGCAGGATAAGTGTAAGCAGGGCTGCCCCTTTCAGAGGGAACCTGCCTCTATGCCAATGAAAGGACAAAGCCAAGCTGTCCCCTGTGGCACCTGATTTCCTCTGCTTGCAGCCTAGGGATTTAGACGGAGGGCTGTGGGTGCTCCTACAACCGTCCTTGTGATGGTACCTGTCAGGACAGATGGCTCAGCCAT
>NW_010250764.1:0-2052 GCF_000690775.1 Eurypyga helias | reverse complement strand
GCATCTCAGGAAAGCCTGGCGCTGGGGCTGGTTTTCCTCCATACCCCCCGCTGCCATTTGCAGCAGCCCTGGAGCTGCTTGGGGAGCAGACCAGCCTTCTGTGAAGCAGCGACGGCTCAGGCAGCTGTGGCTGTTAAACCCCACAGGTGCCCCAGACCCCCAGCTGCTGGTGGGTGGCTGAGCTGTAGCTCCTGGTCCCCAGGATGCACCCGAATGTCTCTGGGAAATGGGGTTCCTTGCAGTATTGCTTGCAGCTCCAGGGCTGCTGCTGGTGTTCAAATGCAATGGGAGATGCATCTGTATCTGATAGGATGCATCTGGTAGGAATGATGCTGTTCTACCTGTGTGCTCCTTAACCCAAGCTTGCAGATGCCATGAGTAACGTGTTGGTGAGCGATTGTATCCATGGGAAAAGAATGCAGGGCTATTTAATTCAATAAATGCCTCACTGAGATCCTTAGAACAGCTTCAGATCTATAAAGCTACTTTAGTTAGTTCATATCCTGAATAAATATTGTGCAGTTATCTTCTCCCTTGTGTACTAAAGCATGACAGCATGATGGTGTGTTGACAGGGAATGTAGCACAGGGGGGTAAAACAGATTTTTAACAAGACCAGAAAGAGCACCCCATTTTCACTCAAGTTGGTTATCTGGGTATTTTCAGATGCCTGTGTCTGTGGGTGAAAAGCTTCCTGTGAAGGAGATGTATGTTATTTTCTGGCCATCTTAAATGTCAAAATGAATTTTAGTTTGAAGTGTTTCATATCAAAAATAAATGCCTGTTCTCTCAACAGAAGTATATCATATTTTAGTGCCCGTTGCTCTCAGGTTTTCAATTAGAACTTTGAATCACATTCCTGATTAGTAACAAGCAATCAATCATAATTAATTAGTTAAAATGTTCAACCGTTAAAATCATTACCATTAATTAAAATAATTATCTCTATTTTGGCTGCACTTCATTGCCATTTCAGGGAAATGTGTTGCTTAACTCTACCTTTTGCACTCAGTATGGGATTGTGGTGACTAAAATGCATATGAGGGGTGGGGGCATGACTCCCAAAAAGCTGGCTTTTGTAGTACGGTTTTACTTAGCTTTAAATAGATGTAAGTATATCAATTACTTACATATTTGGTAAAGTTATTTCTCCTTAGCTTAAGAATATATCTAATAGCTGAAGAGATACAGTGTCAGGAGACAGTTATTTTCTGAGAATTTTATTTTTATAAATATATGCTTTGTAAGTCTTTCCATAAATATAATAGATCATTGATGGGTTTTTTTGTAGTATTATGTAGAACATCCTCATTCATGAATAAAGACAACTTTTGTTAAGCTATATGCTAATGAAAGTAATCTTTGATCAGACATTGCAGGAAAGGAAAGGTTCTGCTTCTACTGAGCAAATACATTTGATTCAGGAAGGAAAACATAGGGATACATAAGAGGACTTAAGATTCACAAGAGGGACATAGACACACTGGGCATGAAATCCCAAACTCTCATTACAGATGCTGTCCTGTGATCAGTTAAATATCTCAAGCCCTGTGTATTTCCCAGAAAGACAGTAGCCCTTGTGTTTGCTACCAGGCAAGAGATAATAGAGAAGTATGAATTTAATCCATGTGCGTGTTTATATCAGATATGCATCTTAATGTGCAGGATGATGTAAAATTCAAGAATTATTACGGTGACCACTAACAGCTTTGTCACTATAGAAGTTTCCCAGTTTCATGAAAGACATTTGTATCCCCAAAGGAGCGGACTAATGCTGCCCCTCAAACAGAAAGAACTGGACAAGTTTTGAAAAGAAAGTTCCAGACAGATCCCTAGGATGACTTTAAAAGGACTTAAAAGGTTAACAATAAAAGGAATGCACACTACTAAGAAGGGTTTTTTCTGTAATATGTAACCTGAGAAGTAAGATATGAATGAAGATAAAATTAATCAAAAAGCAAGTCTTTCAGAATTTGTAAAGGGAAAGGCAAAGCTTTCTAGTTAAAGAGTAGGCAGATTAAATATAAGGTATTTCCCTTCCCCCACCCCACCC
>NW_010250763.1:3958-18035 GCF_000690775.1 Eurypyga helias | reverse complement strand
ATCGTAGAAGGCATTCATCAGGCACGAAGAATAATTATCAGGCACATCCCATGTGAGGTGAAATGAAGCTGGAAAACAAAACATTCATATGAAGAAGGACATTTCATATTGAGACATATTTTTGGGCAACCCCAGATTGTTTCGCTGTAGTGGAAACTGCCACCTGCGAGGGGAGGATAGAAGTATGGGCTTCCTGTGAGGCCAGACACGCTCTTGCACCAGATCCTCCATTCAACTGACACCCAGCAAGCCTGGACATTCCCAAGAAAGGCTTCACTATTACTCCTGAATTCATGGGCAAGAAATCTTCTCCCCTCTCATCGTAGAAGGCATTCATCAGGCACAAAGAATAATTATCAGGGTTTAAATTGAAAGTGGGGAGGTTTAGATTGAATATCAGGAAGAAGTTCTTCCCAGAGAGGGTGGGGAGGCACTGGGACAGGTTGCCCAGAGAAGCTGTGGATGCCCCATCCCTGGAAGTGTCCAAGGCCAGGCTGGATGAGGCTTGGAGCAACCTGGTCTAGTGGAAGATGTCCCTGCCCATGGCAGGGGGGGTGGAACTGGATGATCTTTAAGGTCCCTTCCAACCCAAACCGTTCCATGATTCTATGAAATGAAGGAGGATGCACTTGCCTGTGTGCCAGGGTAGGTCTGTTCATGTTCAGCCCAGGGCAAGTCCATCCTCCCACCATGGAGGAGCCTGAAGGGCACAGATCAGAGATGCCATTAGGGCTTTCACCTTTCAGGCCTACCCAGTCTCCAGGAGTAATGCTCCCAGCAGCTGGTAGTCATGTCTCAGCTTTGTTCCTGCTGTGCACAAGCCCACACAATGCAGCAGAAGCCAAATCAGCTCTGTGGCCTGCAGTAGCTGAGGGGCTTGTTGAAGGACCCAGTGATGGAGCACTTCAAAGCCCCCTGTGAACAGTGTCACAAGTCTGCAGGGACAGGCAGCATGAGGGATGCCCCTATGGCCAGGGCTCTGAAGAGTGGTTAGATGTTCATGTCCCTAAAGAAGGCTGGTGGGAAGGTGAAGTTTCAGACCCTGCTTTGTGTGCTGGAGAAGGAGCACCGTGCTCCTCGAGCCAGGGACAATGCAGTTGCATGTTTCTATGGCCCTTGGGCACCATCACCTCATGATGTCCTTCATGTTTCCCAGAGTCACATATGATGTTGGTGAGGTGCTAAAGGAAGTGGGGAACAGACCAGATCACCTTGTTCCCTCCAAATACCCACTCAAAACAGTCTGCAGGTGAAATCAAGGCTGGGGCAATAACCTCATGAGAGATTGACCCTTGAGGTGTGAGAACAGGCTCTGGAGCCGGGGAGAAAGCTGATGGGCTGGACAAGAAGGTGAACCTAGGACAGAAATGAGAATGGACTGCAAATGTGGGGCTAAAGCAGCATCACTGGTAGGTTACCTGCTGTAACCCTCATCTCCCTTCACCTGAGGAAAGCAGGTTCAGCAAGGAAACACCATCCCTGTTCCTTTGTTCTCCCCACCTAGATGTCAGCACCCCATGATTTCTCCTGGCCTCCTTCTCCCTGCTCGTCACTATCCATGGGAAGGGTGTGCCTGCAGATGACGCCTGGCCTGTGCACCCCTTCCCCCAGCACAGCATGTCCCTTCCCCTTCGGCAAGGCTGCCACTGTCTCTGCGACTGGTTGGGTCTTTGCAGTGCCTTCCTTCTCCTTCAGGGAGTGAAGCAGGTGGGTGAAGGACCCTCCGAAGGTTCAAGGTGTCCTGGTGCATTCATCCACCTGGAAAAGGGAGACAGAGAGGCAAAAGCAATGATAACGGTTGTGGGTTGGGAATGTGGGGCCGTGGCATGGAAGACCAACTGGTGGTGGTATGGAGGATGCGGTAGGTCCAGGGTAAAGGTTAGAGTAGTGCTATGGAGGAAAGGAAACCACAGGCAGGCTTAATCCCTAGGATCCTATGAGAAGGTGTGGGTTACATTTGCTCTCCCCCTTCCTATCCCCTGGTGCAGAGCAACAAAACAGCTGCTCCAAGTTCTGCTTCCAGAAGTTCTGCTTCTGCCTTCTGCTGCTGTCTCCAGCCCTCTTACTGCAAACTGAACACAAATGCCCCTGCAGCCAGTGGACGAGGGGTGAGGGAGAGGCTGCAAGAGGACATGGGAGGGACAGCTGACCCCAGTGGACCCGAGGGATGTTCCATACCATGTAGCGTCATGCTCAGCAGTAAGACTGGGGAAGTTTTTCCATTGCTTGAGGACTAGCTGGGCATCGAGCTGCTACTGAAAGGTGGTGGGTGAATGCTTTTGCATCACTTTTGTTCCTCTCTTTCCTTCACTCATTAAACTGGCTTTATCTTGACCCAAAAAGTCTTTTTGCTCACTTTTGGTTTTCCAGTTCTCTCTCCCTACCTGCCATAGAGGCAGTGGACGAGTGGCTGGTCAGGTTTAACCCACCACAAACCACAAAATGGAAAACCAGTAGAAAAAGAGTATCTCCGCTTATCTGTAGCATCTCCCCCTGCAGCTTTTGGGTGACCCTCCAGCCCTGCAATCCAACATGCCCTGCACTGACCTATGGGCCGGGGAAGTGGCTCCAACTTGGCTGCAGGAACCAACAGTAGGAGGAATTGCAAAACCAAGCTACTTCCCCTTGCCTCTAATCTCCTTGGCTGGTCTGTGCAGCAGCTTCTCCCACAAATGTGAAAGCTGCCTCTCAGCTCTCTCACAAGAGCCATCCTCGTTTGTCCTAGCAAGCCAGAAAGAAAGGATCTCCCTTCTACATCGCCAACAACTAGCTCAGGTAATGTGCAGAAGCAGTTTCTCACTGGTATGCCAACTAGGCTGCGGTCCCACGCTGAGGTGCCTCAAGGGTCGAAGCCCGGAGCGTGGTTTGGGGCAGATGTTTGTGCAAGGGACCCTTTTCCCGGGATGTAAAAAGGTGCAGCTTGAGGGGCAGGGAGGCATGCAAGGGCTCCTCCTCAGTGCAGCCCTCCCTCCTTTACTGCACAGAAGCAAGAAACTACGGAGCAGGTCTCCGAGACTTTTCCAAGGAGATGGTGGAGTGGCAGAGCCGTTAAGGCGAGGGCTGAGCTGAAGGACAGGAAAGGGGTTTGGCTGCTCAGGAAGCCGCAGCTCCATTCCCACAGCTGTGTGTGCTGATAGAGGGCCTGGGCAGCCCCCTGCTAGCACTGCTGCAGAGCAGCACCCGCTCCTCAGGCAGGAGAGAGGCGAAGCGGCAGGAGAGCAACTGCTGGAGGGTCTCTGGGTGGGTCCCAGGGGAGGTGTCCATCAGGGGACAGGCACTTGGGAACACGACTGTGCTCTTTTCACAGGGTTCATGCTCCTACCTTCTGAACCCAAATCAAGCAGAGGACTCAGCTGGCATTGGGTAAGAGCATATTCAAGGATCCTCTTCCAGCACGCAGCTTTTCTGGGCTGGGGTGGGTGTGGGTATGCAGGGACGTGAAGAACACAAAGCCACTGCTTTTGCAGTGGTGAGGGCAGCAATGCTGCTCGGGTGAGGAGTGCATGAATCAGGCTCTCCCTGCCATGGAGGAGGATGAGGTGAGCAAAAGAGCAGAGATGGTGTCTCCTTGCTGACCCTGCTGCCCACCAAGGTTAAGATGGAAGGATGGGTGCTAACAACAGTTGTGGGACTCATCTCTCCCTTCCATCCTCCCAGGGAGGATCTGTGGGGCTCAGAGGACTCCCAGAGGGTCTGGTGGGGGATGTCAGCTCCTTTGTGAATGGTGCTTGCAAGGGAAGAAAGATGATGTGTAGGTATGTGCCTGCCTGTGCCCACACCTCTTGGCTCTCCCCTCTAGGCCATGCGGGTCCTTGCCTTGCTTCCGCTCATCCTCCCAGCCCTGCTGCTCCCTGCCGGTACTATCGACCCAGGCCAGCCCTGCCCATCAGAGATCAACAAAGTCAAGGATCTCCTGGAGGTGAACTGCACGGGGCAGGGTCTCAGTGCGGTGCCCCCAGACCTGCCCGCGGACACGGGCATTCTGCTGCTCAGCACCAACCACCTGACATCCCTCTCCACTGTCACCTTCCTGGCCCTCACCCAGCTGCAAGACCTCGACCTGTCTGATAACACGCTGGTGTCTCTGCACACCGGGTCCCCGCTGCTGTCCCTGAAGGAGCTGATACTCTCCCGAAATGCGCTGGGGGCCCTTCCTGCCCTGCAGGGCCTGCCTAGGCTCACCCGCCTGGCCATAGCCCACAACAGCCTGGAGACACTGGCCCCGGGGGCTTTCCGTGATGTGCCGGGGCTGCAGGACCTGGACCTGCGAGGGAACCTGCTGCGGACTCTGCCCCAGGAGGCTTTTGCGGGACTGAGGACACTCAAGGACTTGGACCTCTCAGACAACCTCCTGACGGAACTCCCTAAGGAGCTGCTGCAGGATCTGCAAATGCTGGAGACCCTCTGGCTCTCGGGGAACCAGCTGCAGACCCTGCCAACTGGTTTCTTCCCTGAGGGACACCTTTTCATGTATGTCTTCCTCACTGAGAACCCCTGGCACTGTGACTGCAACCTGTACTACCTGCGGACCTGGATCAAGCGGAATGATGGCAGTGTCTATCAGCCAGAGCGGGGCCTGGAGAAGACAAAAGTGGAGGTGGCCCCTGAGAAGGTGGTGTGCCACAGCCCCCCTGAGCATTTGCAGAAGCCCATTATCCACTTCAAGCCCAACTGCGGCAATGTGGGGGACATGGATAAGGAGGAAGATGATGAATATTATGATGGGGAGGAAATGGAGAAAACTGCCATGACCACATTCTTCCACACACATCCATCCATCCCCACGGAGCACACTACCACGTCCCATGCTGTTACCTGGCCTCCCCTTGCTACCACAAGACCTCCCCTCAGCATCCCTTCCACCCTCACCCCAGGCACTTCGTTTGCAATGCCTGCAAGCCCCAGAGCTTCCAAAACCACCACTCCTGCATCAGCCAGTCCCACCGTCACACCCACCCAGACCCCCAGCACTGCTGTCATTCTCACTGCTGTTCCTGCCAGCACCCTGCACAGATCCACCACCCTCGTCTCCACCGCCTCACTGTCAACCACTGTGGGTGCCAGACCTCCCAGCACCAGCAGCTCTCCCCTTGCCAACAGCACTACCAACACCTATGCCACTCTCATGGTCTCCACTGGTGCTTTTTTCACCACCTCCTCAGCAGTGCCTTTTACTGCCACGCGACAGGCCTCTTCTATTGTCAGACCTTCATCTCCTCCTCTGACACCGACCCCACTGATGGTCTCCACCACCACGCTTCCCACTCATGCCCCAACGCCACCATCTCCCCTGGACACCACACGCTTCGCCCAGCCTGCTCCTCGCCCCCTCTGCCCATGCTCCACCCCAGGACTGCCCATACCAGTGCTGCGCTCCTGGGCAGGTGGGGAGGGTCCGCAGTGGGTGCTGAGGCATTGCTGCCTACTGCACTGGGTGCTCTACCTGGCCTCCATGGCTCTGCTGCTCCTGACCGTGCTGGCTCTAGCAGGCTGGCTGGCGTGGATCTGTCTGGTGGGATGGCCCTCCTGGCGCAAGTCCCTGCAGAAGCAAGAGGTCTATCCGCTGCTGAGGTGTAGGCAGTCACCAGGAAGCCCTGGGATGCATCTCAGCAGCTTCAGAAACCCCCTCCAGCGCTCCACATTCTGTACCATCAAGGAAGTAGAGTTGTGCCCTGAGGTTACCTACTGCACAATTAAAGACCTGGGGATACAACACAGTCCTCCTGCAAGTTCCTCCTTCTGCACCACAAAGGAGCTGTGGGTCCACCACAATCCTTCCTTCAAGTCTTCCCCCAGGAAGCTGATGGTCACAAACCTCAGCTCCCTGAGGACGCCTTCTGCTTACAGCCTGGACAGGGGTACCAAGGCCATTGGCAATGTCAGAGTGAAATATGCTGGCAACACCTTGTAAATGCTTCTGTGTGTTCAGAGAAAGAGATGGAGGGTCATGGCTCTGTTTCACATACCCTTTGTCTAAAAGGGGAAAGATCTGCTTGCCCAGGGAGAGCCATCCAGCTCCTTCCCCTAGTATTACTCTCACACACCTTGCGATTTCTAGATCTGAAATAATTACTTGAGCACTTGGCAGGGGGAGATGTCCTAAAATGGTCAGTGATAGTTTGGGGCTGACACTGCCTGGTTTTGGGGTGAGTGTGGGAAAGCAGACCTTAGTTCATAGTTTCCCAACTGCTTCTGTTCGAATTATGCTCTTTGCTTTCAATTCAGTGCCAGGTTGTTAATCACAGAATAAATAATCTCTTTGCCTGAATTTCAAATGGGTGCTGGTTTCATTTAATTGGATGTTCCCATAGTCCTGGCAGGGTACAGTGACTGACAAAATTGTCTTCAGTACTTGGAACAGTGAAGATGATAGAGAGGAAAAGTCCGCTTATACCCAGCTTCTTGACTTTGGCCCCAAATGTACGATCCTTCACTGTGGGATTGAATCACGTGGGAAAAGCATCCCACTGCATGTTGCACTGTCATGTAATAACTCCAGGAAAAGGTAGATGTCAATACCTGTGCATGACCCATTATGGGATGGCTGGAAATGAGAGAGGAGGATGGGAGGCTTTGGAGGGTGATGGATATGACTTGTAAAGAACAAAATGTCCAGGCTCTGGCCAAACTTTGTGACCACCTATGCCAAACACCCAAACATTTTGACATGTGTGAGAAGGAGAAGGAGGGTGCCACTGGCACACAAACGGGGTGCCTAGATCATAGGAATCACTCTTGTAGTTTCAAACACTGAAACAGTTCTAACTGCCCCAAACGTATCACCCAGCTGTTGTGGGCCAGCAGGCCCTCTGCCAGATTAATTTATTGCTCCACAAAAGGGTATGTGTGTCTGTGCTTGGCTGGCTGGGGTGACCATCCTTCTATGCAAGTCTGTGTGCTGGTGCATCTTCTGGGCATGCAAGCACTGCATTCGTGTTTGCGTGTTGGTGCTGTCCTCTGATGCTCCCATATTCTTTCCCTCTTCCCTGGGACAACAGAAACAGTCTCAGCAACACCAGATTTGACCCAGAATCCCTCTGTACACCTCTAGAGATGACTACAACAATCCAAGACACATGGATGGCCTTGGGGAGACCCCAGTGACACCAGAGACCCCTATTACTTCAGTTTGAACTGTTTCTTTACATTGTTTGGGGTTTTTTTTTTCCCTTTATCAGGTATTTTTACTACATCTTGGGACATTTTTCAGCCCCTTCTGGTCTTGTATAGCAATGCTGCTTAGGCTTTGTGGTGGGGGAGCATGCATCAGCTCTCACCTCTCCAGGATCTTTGACTTCCTTTTTACACCTCTCCCACAGTATCATGGCACCCAGGTTAGGCCACCAAGGTCTGAAAGGCTGGAGAATGAGGTAAAAAGTGGTGTGAATGTCAGGACCAGTGGTTAATGGGTCACACTCCACTTGGACGTTAGCAGCCTGTGGAGGTACCATGCGGAGCTGCTGCAAACTCTGCTGTTCAACATCTTTATTGATGACACGGAGGAGGTTGAGGAGTGTGCTTTTATTGTGCTGGCAGATGACTCCAGGTTGGGAGGGATCAATTCGTATGCTTCCAACAGGACTACCATCCAGGGAGCACCATTCACTCTGGAGAAATGAGTTGACAGAAACCTGATGAAAATCAACAAGAGCAAATGCAAAGTCCTACGCCTTGGAAGGAAGACCACCTCAACGCCGGTGGGGGACAGACTGGCTGGGGAGCAGAGCTACAGAAAAGGGCCTTTGAGTCCTCATCAAGAGAGGTGGCATAATGATTCTGGCAGCAGAGAGAGAGCAAAGGAGCCTGGGCTGGGTTAACAGGAGCATACTAGAGCAAAGGGTTATCCCTCTTGGCACAGTGCTCATTAACCCTCCTCTACACATCCCTGGACCCTCAATTCCCTCCTCAGTGGTAGCACTGGTACCCCAATATCTCCCTATTACCTCTACCTCTCTTTGCAAGTCCTCCCTAGGATTCTCCTCTGTCTCCACACGACAAACACTCCAGGTCACTCCAGGAAGCCAAGACCTCCCAGAATGACCTAGGAACCCCAAAGCCCCCAGGATCCCCTAATGCCCCCATCTACCCCAAAACCCTGGCACCCCAGGACTCTCCTATTCCCTCAGGATGCCCCATGGACCCCAAGATGCTTCTCAATCCCAAGGCACATACAGCTCCTCCCCCATGCCCGATGAATTCAGGCACCAGAATGCCCTCCACTCCCAAGGGACTCAGGAATCCAGGCAATCCTGGGCCCCACCACTACCCACCCAGGACACTCAAGCCATTGGTCTCCTGCTCTCCTGATCCTTGCAAGAAGCATCTGGATGTCTGGGTTCCCGAACAGAAATGACAAGACCCAGTTGGGCAATTCAGGAACCACTTTTATTTAATCCACGTGTGTGTGTGAAACTGGGGGATACCCAGCTGCCAGTGAAGGGCTCAGGGCAGGGGAGTGTAGGGTTGCAATGTGGGGAGTCTTTGTGTCCCACAGTATCCCCAGAGTCTAAGGCATGTACCCTGGGGATGGGGGGTTGCCGGAAACCATTCTGGGGGAGGGATCTGGGGGCGATTTCATCCCATAGACATGTCCATGGATGCTATCTGAGGATCCCAGTATGGGGTCCAGAGCTTTTAAGCCCCCCCCCTAATTATTATTATTGGTGTCAGGTGATCTCGAGGGGTCCTCAAGGCAGTTTGGGCCACGCAAGGCAGAGGGTACTGTGAGGACACAAGCTTGGAGGTCAGTATAGGCATGGGGCAAGGTGCCCCGGGTGATCCAGCGCCGGGTGCCTGGCTGGTAGGCATGGATCAAATGGGTGTCCTGGTAGGTCTCATGGCTGTACCCTCCCAGTATGAGCAGTTCGCCCCCCAGCACAGCTGCGCCCCCAACTACATGGGCATGGGGCAGGGGGCTGAGGAGGACCCAGATGTCCAGCTTGGGGCTGTAGACCTCAAAGGCCAGCTGGTCCCTGTAGCCAGTCTGCCCATCCCGCTGGCACAGCCCCCCGGCCACATAGAGCTGCCCACCTGCCTCCTCCATGATGTGGCCAGCTCGCTGGCCATTCATGGGGGCCAGAAGTGTGGCAGGCGCACCCGGGATGTAGCGCAGCAAGGATGCCTGGCACTGGCATGCCTCATCACACCCTCCTGACACGTAGAGGGCACCATCCAGGGCACACGCTGCATGCCCACACAGAGCCATCGGCAGGGGCTGGCACATCCTGGGCAAGAAGAAAGGGAGGGGATGATGGGCAGGTTAAGCAGGTTTGCTCCATGGTGACTGTCCACCCATGGGTTCACCAGAGAACCAGGGCTGTGTTCATGGCTCAGCAGGCAACGCTGGCCAATGCCCAGCGAGCCCAGAGGGCAGCATCAGCTAACACATAATGGATGCCCAAGGAGCATCACTGTTGAAAACTTGGTAGACCCCAAAAGACACCATTGGTCAACCCACAGTGAACTCCCTCTACGGGCAATATTGGCCAACACCCAACAGAGTACCCAATTAATATAGCTGGAAGATATCTGATTTTGTCTCATTGGCAGATGGCCAACAGACCTTCAGTGAATACTCTTGGCCAAAAACTCATTTGTCACCCTATAGGCAACACTGGCCAACACCAAATGATTTCCAAGTGACATGGTTGCTCAACACCCAGTAGACCTCTCCCAGAGGCCACTGCAGACCCATTCTCCATTGGAAGCTCAGTGACTCAAAGACCACTCAACGGGCACCAATGGCCAATGCAAGGGGCTGCTAGGGCACAGGAAAGCAGGTGTCCACATGCAGCACTCTCACCTCCAGCTGCCTTTGACCGGGTCAAAGCACTCCACAGTGTCTGTGCAGTAGAGCTCCCTCGAGCTGCCCCCCAGGGCGTAGATGAAATCCCCAAGTGCCACAGCGGCAAAGTAGCTCCGCCCACAGGTCATGCTGGCCAGGCACTCCCAGGAATCATCCATAGGCTGGTACCTGGGTTTGAGAGGTGAAGAGGGTGAGAGACTATGTGTTACCATCAGGTGATGTTGGCCACTGAGGGCAACAACCCACCTACCAACAGCCAATCCCATAATGCTTTGGGGCCACACGGTCCCCTTGCATGGGAGTATCTCCTCTTCCTGGGCAATACCAAACCCATAGTGCCCCGAGGCACCTCCAGCTAGGAGCCTTCCTGCCCTACCCCCAAAAAGCCTGTAACATCCTAGAGTGGGAGGGCACCTTCCAGTCCTACACTCAACCAATCCCAGAACACCTTGAGGCCACTTGACCAACTGCAATCCCACAATGCCTTGGCTCCGTGGGGCAGCTCTAGCTCCATCAAACTTCCTGTGATCCCACAATGTCCTGGTGCCACACGGCACCTCTAGGTCCTCTGTAGCTCTCACCTGTAGACACTGGCCAGGGTGTCACGGGCCCCATAGTAGCGCTTTCCACCCAGGACGTAGAGGACGTTGCCCACTACAGCTACAGCATGGCGGAAGCGTGGGCCATCAGGAAAGTGTCCCAGTGCACGCCACTCCACCTGCTTCACCAGCCCCACAGCACTGAGGTAGCGGTGAGCAAACCAGAGGTGTCTGCTGGGCTTCCGGGCAGCCAGGTTGGCCGTCAGTTTGTCTCCACCACAAACCACCAGCACTTCTTGCAAGGAACGTACTCGGCATGGCAGCTGGGCCATGGGGGCCAAACTTGCTATCACAAGCTCGTGGAGGACCTTTGGGTCAGCTACCCCTGCAGTCACTGACGGCACCTTCTTCAGCTCCTGGCCAGACATGAGGGCAAAGCGAACAGATGACAGGACTTCCTTGGCTAGATCCTCTTGGCCATCTCCGTTGGCCATAAGCCAACGGGATGCTGCTTCCAAGGCTTCCAGTTCATGGAGGACATTGAGACCATCAGAGCGGAGGAGGCGGATGAGAAGGTGTGCAGGAAGATCCAGGAAGGCCGGTGTGGCCACCACACTGGGGAAGGTGGCCAAGATGTAGTCCTCTGCTACACGCCCCACCTGGGCCAGCCCATAAGCCACAGCAAAGGCCAGCACGTCTAAGCCAGTCTCTGGGGTCAGGCCACGGGTGAAAACATCCAGGCAGAGGGTGAGGAGCCCCCAGGCCTGGTAGCGCAAAGAGGTCTCGGCTGCCTCCAGGACCATGGCCCACGGCCCTGCCACAGCCCCTGTGTAGGCGAAGGAGAGGAGGAGGCGCAGCTCAGCTGGGGACAGCCCTGTGGCCAGAGGAGCAGTGGGGTCGTGGGTGGCCTCCCGCATGGGGCAAGTGAAGAGGGCCCGGAAGAAGTCACAGGAGCAGCTCAGGGCCAGGCGTTGAACTACGGGAAAGGAGGAAGAATGGTGGGGGCAATGGGGGACCCTTTGCACTGTGCAGCCCCCTGGGAACTCAAATGTCCTGGCCCCCCCTCCAGAACACCAGCTCTCCCAAAGGTACCAGCCCCATGGGCACCTCTAGGTCCTCATCCCTCCCTGAAGCATCAACCCCAGCATCCCTGCCGGGGAGCCGGCTCATGGGGACCCCCATCCCAGCTCACCTGGGATGACCTCGTCCCCTGCCCGAAGCTGGAGGTCGCAGCCCAGGCCACTGGCGTGGAGTTGCTCCATGGCTCTTAGTGTCTCCCACTGCTCCTCCAAGGGCACGGTACTCCCATCCTGGGGGTCACTCTCCAGGTGCGTGGCACAGGCAGCCACCACCCGGGGAGCCCCCAGGGCCCAGGCAGTCTCCTCCACCTCTTTCTCCCAGCCGTGGGGCACAGTTCCCCCATAGGCGAAGGCCAGCACAGCCCGCCAGCCCCGTAGCGTGGCCCCAGGTGGCAGGGGGACATGGGGCAGGGGGCCCTGACGCAGCTCTCTGGTCCTGCCCTCCAGGAATTGGAGGAAGAAGGAGCTGATGGAGGCCAGGACCACAGCATGGGCCACGTCGCTGTCTGGGCCCACGGCTACATCCCCCAGCTGGCCTGTGGTGCGGAGGGGGTCAGCCGTGGCCAAGAAGTGTCCGGCATGGGCCCCATCCCGCAGGTGCCACTGGGCTGGAGCCGGCCCCTCTGCAACCCACATCTTGCCTGTGGGAACACATAGATCAGGGGGTCAGTCAGGGTGCCATCCCCATAAGTCTCTGACCCATGGCAGGAATCCTGGCTGGGGACACAGGGTCCTGCTAGTGGCACTGCCCCATAGTGAAAGCCACTGGATCCATCACCAAAGTCTCTACCCTATAGCTGAGGCCACCAGGAACTGCCACTGCCCCATAGCTGAATTTAATGCCCCTTGGCAAAACTGCAGCCCCATAGGTGAGACCAACAGGCCATGTCACTGCCCCATAGCTGAGGCTGATGTCCCTCATCTGCCTCATTGCTGAACCCTCAGAACGAAGCTACGGACCCACAGCCAACTCTGCTGCCTCAGCTGGAAGCCACAGCTGCACAGAGTAGCCCACTGTCCCCAGTCAAACACTCTGCCCTATAGCAGAAGCCCCCAGGCCCTCCCCCAACCATTAACCCCCAGCTGAAACTACTGGTGCTCCAACAGCAGCGAAGTCACTGGTTGCTGGAACAGCCTGCCCAGCAGAGCCTACGCGTTCAGTGCGTGGCAGTCGCGTGTCGCGCAGCCTGTCACGAGCTGCCCTGCCTGTCGCATGTCGCAATGCACTGCATTGTGTTGCGTGTCACACGGCATGTCATGCACCCTCTTGCACCGCTTACTGTCGGGGTGTGCCAATCCTGGCGCGCGGCACACTGTGACACCCCACGCTGCGCACTGTTGCCCCCCACGCCACCCCGTGACGAGCGGCACCTCACGTGTTGCTCGCCGTGTTTGCACGGTGTCGCATGTCCTTGCGTTTTGCAGCCCGGCGTGGCGCGTGCTGTGTGCCGCGTCCTGCATTGCCGCACGGCATGCCGCGCTGCGCCACGCACTCGTCCCCCCTTACCGCCTGCCACTGCTCTGGGAAGCTCCTGTGACCCCCCAGGAATGTGTCCGGGTAATTATAGCCCGGATGGGACACGTGGCTGTGGCCGGGAGCTGGGACAGGCCCAGGCAGAGGGAGGTCCAAGGCCCCGGAGCCTGGGGACAGGGCAACAGAGACACCCGGGTTCCCTGAGGACAGGCAGAGGGGCGGGTGGAAGCTGCCGTGAGTTTTTTCCTCCCTCTCCAGCAGCAGAAGGTGCAGGCAGGGCTGTAAACCCCAGGCTACCATAGCAGGTCCTGCTGGGAGGTCTCTGGTCCATCAGCCACCCCCAAATCTAGAGCCCATGGGGAAGCAAGGCCCCCTCAAAAGTCTTTGGGAGGGAGAGAAACAACTCCCTGCTCCTTCAGCCCCACGGAGTGACACACACCCCTCCCCCCGCCACCTATTGTGCTGCTGAACTGGAGCCCAGCCCCACTGACCCCCACGCTGATGGTTGTCACCCAGCCCTGGTGCCAGGGAGCACATGGGGACACTGGCCCCTTGGCCTAACCCCAAGCACCCCCAAGACCATCCTGCAACCCCCAGGACTCCCACCTGCCTACAGAGAACACAGCAGGGAGCAGCAGAGCCTGCCATGGCTGTGACCGTGTATCCCCATGTCACCCTGTCCCTCCTCTGCTGTCCTTGGGTCTCCAGTCTCCTTGTTTCCTGTCACACCTCCCTGCGTTCCCCTACCCGATATCCCTGCTTCCCCTATTGCCTATATTCCTTCTATCACAAACTTGCATCCCTGTCCTCAAATGTCCTGTCCCTGTACCTTCATATTCCCACATCTGGTTGAATTCTGTGTCCCCAAAGACGACAATTTCACAGAATTTGCAGCAGAGAGGAACGAGATGTGAAACACCTCTGCAGACCCCCAGGTCAGCGAGGAGGGGAGGTGCTCCAGGCGCTGGAGCCAAGACTCCTGGGCAGCCCATGGGACAGCCCATGGTGAGGCCGGCTGTGCCCTGCAGCCATGGAGGGTCCCGGTGGAGCAGACACCCACCTGCAACCCGGGGAGGACCCCATGCTGGAGCAGCAGTATGCCCAAAGGTGGTTGTGAACCAATGGGAAGCCCATGCTGAAGCAGGATCCTGGCAGAACCTGTGTCCCTGCGAAAGAACCA
>NW_010250763.1:0-3775 GCF_000690775.1 Eurypyga helias | reverse complement strand
CGTGTGATGGACTGACCACAACCCCCATTCCCCATCCTCCTGTGGGGAGGAAGTAGAGACACAGGGTGCAAAGCTGAACCCAGGAAGAAGGGAGGGGTGTGGGGAAGGGGTTTTATGATTTGGTTTTAGTTCTCTTCAACTCCAATTTGTTTGGCAAGAAATGAAATTAATTCTGCCCAAGTCAAGTCTGTGTTGCCCGTAACAGTAAGTGCCGAACGATCTCCCCTTGTCCTTGGCGTGAGCTTTTTATTGTCTCTCCCCTGCCCAGCTGAGGAGGGGAGCGATAGAGTGGCTTTGGTGGGCACCTGACCAGGGTCAACCCAGCCCCAACAGCGTAAACAGCCAAGTGACATCAAAATTACGGGACAACTGCTGACCTGCCAGTACCTTTATTACACAACGTCTTATTACAGAGAGCATTGAAAAGGCTGACGGCAAGGAGGAGAGGTTGGTTACAGCTTGGGAGGTCCCATCAGCCTCCAGCCCTCCTTGTTGCCTATCTTCATCAGCGCAGCAGTAATTCCGAACCCCAAACATGCAGTGGTGCCAGTCATATAACTGTGAGCTGGAAAAAACAAACCATACAAGATCTGTTAGGGCACAAGTACTACGCGTTAGGTCTCAACAGACTTGGCGATTCCTCCATGAGCTACTCACAGCCCCTTGGCCATCAGTAACGCTGTTTGCCAGTAGAAATCAGAGAAGTGACACTGGTTTTTAATTTTCTCACGCTTTCAGCTCACAGTCTGAAATACCAGTTTCTATGACCACCTCCTTACACTGTTCGTTTTGTCACTGAAATCAGCAATCACTGCTTCACCCCTTCATCAGCTCAGCAACCAGGAAAAGTAAAGATAAATTCTATTTCACCACAATTACAACCTAAATAAATCCCTCACCTCTTTAACAGAGCCTGAAAACATCCACAGCAAACAGCTGTATAAACACCTGCAGAAGCTACTCTTAGACAAGATGCCACAGGAGCAACAGCTGCAAGACACAGCTTGTCCCTCAGACTGCACGACACGTTCACACGGCAGACGTAGATTATACATTCCGGGTAGTAGCTAAGAAAACATGGATTTCCACAATTATGGTTTTCACACCCTAAAATTTCAAGTTATAACTGATCCAAATGGCAGCCCTGGGTCAGCTGTTTTCATTCTGTGAATGACCTTGATGGCATCTCTGGTCTCCAGTATTTAGCAGGCCTAGACAACGGAGCGTCAACGAAACTGGTATGAAACGGAATACACATGCTAAGATGAATCTTTACCAAATATACTGGACATCAACATTAGTTTTCCCTAACAGAAAGGCTCCTAAAACCAGAGAGGGCTCATTTAATTACAGGCATTACCCACATTTACCTCTTGCACCCAAGACAGCTCCTGTTGCACAACCTCCTAGGAAATAGTTCAAGGGATCCTCTGGTTCCTCTCGGATTTGGGCACTCAGGCAGGTGCTTAAGCCAAACACAGCTCCGAGTGTAGCTGTAAACAAGAGGTGTAAAACCAGAACAAAACCCGTCAGTGGACCAAGGGGTACACATATACGCATACAGAGAGTACATCCGTCAGACGCACCGTGCCACACCACAGTTCCTCCGGGAGGAAAGAGGGAAATGAAGCAAGGTTGAGGCAAGATCTGCTATTGGTCACGCAGGGGTGTCATACCCTACCCCGCTATGGTGAGACTCGGCATTGTACAAGTCCCCTTTGGTTCCTTCTCCAGCCACGCGAGCAGGTCTGGCTCGGCCGCTCGCTGGATGCCCGGGAGCCCCGTGCCAGCACACGCAGCAGGGGCATTCGAACGGCTACAGGCAAAAGCCACCACATCCAGCTTGCTTAGTAGCTCAGACTTAATAAAAGCGCCTCCAGATGGGGCAGTGGGGCAGCTCCCAAGAAGGCAGGAGGTAAGAGAAGCAGGTCTCTGTCACATGCTCCCCCAGTGTGCAGCAGATGGCAGAGCTCTGACTGGGCACTGTGCTGAAGCCCAGCTCACAAGTCCCTGTGAACCCAGCCTCACGGGAATTCAGGCAGACAAACTCCGATGGCTCTGCGCTTCCTAAGGTCAGTCTGTCCTGGCACTTTACTACTCTGCCTGCCCAGGGCTTGCAATGATTTCTGGACAGTAGAAAGATGGATTGAGTTTGTAAATTATTCTTTCTGTAAGCTGACTTTGAATCTGTAAATTGATGTCATAAATTGAATTAAGAAATTGCAAAGTAACATTGTCTTGTCCACACATCTCATCCCACAAGGCCCTACATCCACATAACTGAAAAGTTTGGCAAATAGCTGCATAAAGCAAGTGCACTAAAAGGTTTTCTTTGTTTGTAATACAGGTTCTTGATCACGAAATGTGAAACTGGTCACCAGGCACCACCTTCTGATTTCAATTCATCTTTCTTGGGAACAACAAAAATGCCCAGGTTAAAAATTCCCAGTCTCCGTGGTAAACTGGCAGACCACAAGCTCACGTTACAAACCTCTGCAGTAGGAAGTGTAATTATGCTGACCTTAAAATCAACTGAAAAGAGCACTGAAGAAATAAAACCCACAGATCAAGAACTGTATTTCAGCCTCCCAGCTTTGGGCCCAGGAGTCTGTAAATAGAACACATGGCTTCAGACTGTAAGTTCTGTCCCATCAGCCGTGGGCAGCTTATGTCCTTCCTCAGGTGCAAGAGCTGTGAGAGGATCGAAGCTGCTGGTTTTGGATCACCCTTCCTCAGGTGCAAGAGCTGTGAGAAAGCTGCTGGTTTTGGATCACTGGATTTATCAAAATCATAATTGGTTACATTAACTGGTCCATCAGAATGACCTTTTATGGCTCAACTCATTACAGGATATTCCAGGTCCTGCTTTCGAGCTGAACAACTCGAAAATGCAGATCTGGACTGCTTGTGAACCAGCTTCCAGTTCAGAGCACTAGAGCATGGCGAGAAGGTGCCATAAGCCATTAATCCAGACGGAAAAACACGATGAGAAGAAAACTGAGCGCTTGCTAAGGGGCTGGGGGAGCTCCAGCCTTGGGGACCTGCATCTGTAACAGCCCCCTCCATTCCCTGCTTCTCTCTTCAGTGCCCACTTTCTCTTGCAAAACAGACAATTCAAGACAACTACGGTGTTTCTTCTAGCTATACAGCACAATGGGGAAAAAACCCACTTTTATTTTCTTTTTGCCATCAAACACACTGCATTTGCTGTTCAGCAGTGACTGGGCACAATGCCTACGTACACAAAGTAAAAAAATAAGCTTGCTTCCACTATACTTTTGCCCATAAACTAACTGTTTTGCAAATACACACCTTTTACTCTAGATTGCAAAAGAACCCCGTGTTACCTACACCTGAAGTGAAGGGCACGTCTTTGACTAAAGCACACGGAGGCAGAGACTGCCTCGGCCGCATCTGCAGCCCGGGGCACCACAGCTGCTCTTCTGCCTCAAGCATTAATCCAGGCGTTTCTTCTGACATCAGTTGTCAGGCAGAAAACATTATCCACGTCTATCCTGTTTATACGTCAAATCAGAACAGGGTAAGTGCTGTCTTAGAGGAAACACAGCAAACGGAAATACCAACCGCAAAGCTTTGCACTTACTTCTTTCACGTCATTTCAGCTCTTCCGTCCTTAAAACAGCCTCCTGCCCTCGAGGCGTGTTGGAAAAGGCAAACCAAGCAATGCCGAGCACAAAGGCAGGGGCAAAGGTGGAGGCCCCGCCGGAGGCCGCCCGTGCCGCGACAGCGCGGGGCAGCCCGGGGCACCGAGCGG